>NC_052148.1:5167883-5228008 GCF_902713615.1 Scyliorhinus canicula | reverse complement strand
GGAAACTAAAGGGTGTTAAATACAGGGAAACTAAAGGGTGCTAAATACGGGGAAACTAAAGCGTGTTAAATACGGCGATACTAAAGGGTGTTAAATACAGGGAAACTAAAGGGAGTTAAATACAGGGAAACTAAAGGGTGTTAAATACGGGGAAACTAAAGGGTGTTAAATACAGGGAAACTAAAGGGTGTTAAATACGGGGAAACTGAAGGGTGTTAAATACAGGGAAACTAAAGAGTGTTAAATACAGAGAAACGAAAGGGTGTTAAATACGGGGAACCTAAAGGGTGTTAAATACAGGGAAACTAAAGGGTGTTAAATACAGGGAAACTGAAGGGTGTTAAATACGGGGAAACTAAAGGGTGTTAAATATGGGGAAACTAAAGGGTGTTATATACGGGGAAACTAAAGGGTGTTCAAAACAGGGAAACTAAAGGGTGTTAAATAGGGGGAAACAAAAGGGTGTTAAATACGGGGAAACTAAAGGGTGTTAAATACGGGGAAACTAAAGGCTTTTAAATACTGGGAAACTAGAGGGTGTTAAATACGGGGAAAATAAAGGGAATTAAATACAGAGAAACTAAAGGGTGTTAAATACAGGGAAACTAAAGGGTGTTAAATACGGGGAAACTGAAGGGTGTTAAATACAGGGAAACTAAAGGGTGTTAAATACGGCGAAACTAAAGCGTGTTAAATACAGGGAAACTAAAGGGAGTTAAATACAGGGAAACTAAAGGGAGTTAAATACAGGAAAACTAAAGGGTGTTAAATACGGGGAAACTAAAGGGTGTTACATACAGGGAAACTAAAGGGAGTTAAATACGGGGAAAGTAAAGGGTGTTAAATACGGGGAAAGTAAAGGGAGTTAAATACGGGGAAACTAAAGGGTGTTAAATACAGGGAAACGAAAGGGTGTTAAATACAGGGAAACTGAAGGGTGTTAAATACAGGGAAACTAAAGGGTGTTAAATACAGGGAAACTGAAGGTTGTTAAATATGGAGCAACTGAAGGGTGTTACATACAGGGAAACTAAAGGGAGTTAAATACGGGGAAACTGAAGGTTGTTAAATACGGAGCAACTGAAGGGTGTTACATACAGGGAAACTAAAGGGAGTTAAATACGGGGAAACTAAAGGGTGTTAAATACGGGGAAACTAAAGGGAGTTAAATACGGGGAAACTAAAGGGTGTTAAATACAGGGAAACTAAAGGGTGCTAAATATGGGGAAACTAAAGCGTGTTAAATACGGCAAAACTAAAGGGTGTTAAATACAGGGAAACTAAAGGGTGCTAAATACGGGGAAACTAAAGGATGTTAAATACAGGGGAACTAAAAGGTGTTACAGGGAAACTAAAGGGTGTTAAATATGGGGAAACTAAAGGGTGCTAAATACAGGGAAACTAATGGAAGTTAAATACGGGGAAACTAAAGGTTGTTAAATACGGGGAAACTAAAGGGTGTTAAATACAGGGAAACTAAAGGGAGTTAAATACAGGGAAACTAAAGGGTGTTAAATACGGGGAAACTAAAGGGTGTTAAATACAGGGAAACTAAAAGGTGTTAAATACAGGGAAACTAAAGTGTGTTAAATACAGGGAATCTAAAGGGTGTTTAATACGAGGAAACTGAAGGGAGTTAAATATGAGGAAACTAAAGGGTGTTAAATACGGGGAAACTAAAGGGTGTTAAACACGGGAAAACTAACGTGTGTTTAATACGGGGAAACTAAAGGGTGTTAAATACAGGGAAACTAAAGGGTGTTAAATACAGGGAAACTAAAGGGTGTTAAATACAGGGAAACTAAACGGAGTTAAATACAGGGAAACTAAAGGGTGTTAAATACGGTGAAACTAAAGGGTGTTAAACACGGGAAACTAAAGGCTGTTAAATACGGCGAAACTGAAGGGTGTTAAATATGGGGAAACTAAAGGGTGTTAAATACAGGGAAACTAAAGGGTGGTAAATACAGGGAAACTAAAGGGAGTTAAATACGGGGAAGCTAAAAGGTGTTAAATACAGGGAAACTGAAGGGTGTTAAATACGGGGAAACTAAAGGGTGTTAAATACGGAGAAACTCAAGGGTGTTAAATACGGGGAAACTGAAGGGTGTTAAATACGGGGAAACTAAAGGGTGTTAAATACGGGGAAATTAAAGGGTGTTAAATACAAAGAAACTAAAGGGTGTTAAATACGGGGAACCCAAAGGGTGTACAGTACGGGTAAACTAAAGGGTGTTAAATACGGGGAAACTAAAGGGTGTTAAATACAGAGAAACTAAAGGGTGTTAAATAAGGGGAAACTAAAGGGTGTTAAATACCGAGAAACTAAAGGGTGTTAAATACGGGGAAACTAAAGGGTGTTAAATACAGGAAACTAAAGGGAGTTAAGTATGGGGAAACTAAGGGTGTTAAATACGGGGAAACAAAGTGTGTTCAATACGGGGAAACTAAAGGGTGTTAAATACGGGGAAACTAAAGGGTGTTAAATACGGAGAAACTCAAGGGTGTTAAATACGGGGAAACTGAAGGGTGTTAAATACGGGGAAACTAAAGGGTGTTAAATACGGGGAAACTAAAGGGTGTTAAATACGGGGAAATTAAAGGGTGTTAAATACAAAGAAACTAAAGGGTGTTAAATACGGGGAACCCAAAGGGTGTACAGTACGGGTAAACTAAAGGGTGTTAAATACGGGGAAACTAAAGGGTGTTAAATACAGAGAAACTAAAGGGTGTTAAATAAGGGGAAACTAAAGGGTGTTAAATACCGAGAAACTAAAGGGTGTTAAATACGGGGAAACTAAAGGGTGTTAAATACAGGAAACTAAAGGGAGTTAAGTATGGGGAAACTAAAGGGTGTTAAATACGGGGAAACAAAGTGTGTTCAATACGGGGAAACTAAAGGGTGTTAAATACGGGGAAACTATAAGGTGTTAAATACGGGGAAACTAAAGGGTGTTAAATACGTGGAAACTAAAATGTGTTAAATACAGGAAAACTAAAGGGTGTTAAATACAGCGAAACTAAAGGGTGTTAAATACAGAGAAACTAAAGGGTGTTAAATACGGGGAAAGTAAAGGCTGTTAAATATGGCGAAACTAAAGGGAGTTAAATACGGCGAAACTAAAGGGTGTTAAATACGGGGAAACTAAAGTGTGTTAAATACAGGGAAACTAATGGGTGTTAAATACGGGGAAAGTAAAGGGAGTTAAATACGGCGAAACTAAAGGGTGTTAAATACAGGGAAACTAACGGGTGTTAAATACAGGGAAACTAAAGGGTGTTAAATACAGGGAAACTAAAGGGTGTTAAATACGGGGAAACTAAAGGGAGTTAAACACAGGGAAACTAAAGGGTGTTAAATACAGGGAAACTAAAGGGTGTTAAATACGGGGAAAGTAAAGGGAGTTAAATACGGCGAAACTAAAGGGTGTTAAATACGGGGAAACTAAAGGGTGTTAAATACAGGGAAACTAAAGGGTGTTAAATACGGGGAAAGTAAAGGGAGTTAAATACGGCGAAACTAAAGGGTGTTAAATACAGGGAAACTAACGGGTGTTAAATACAGGGAAACTAAAGGGAGTTAAATACGGGGAAACTAAACGGAGTTAAATACGGGGAAACTAAAGGGTGTTAAATACGGTGAAACTAAAGGGTGTTAAACACGGGAAACTAAAGGGTGTTAAATACGGGGAAACAAAGTGTGTTCAATACGGGGTAACTAAAGGGTGTTAAATACGGGGAAACTAAAAGGTGTTAAATACGGGGAAACTAAAGGGTGTTAAATACGTGGAAACTAAAATGTGTTAAATACAGGGAAACTAAAGGGTGTTAAATACAGCGAAACTAAAGGGTGTTAAATACAGTGAAACTAAAGGGTGTTAAAAACGGGGAAAGTAAAGGCTGTTAAATACGGCGAAACTAAAGGAAGTTAAATACGGCGAAACTAAAGGGTGTTAAATATGGGGAAACTAAAGGGTGTTAAATACAGGGAAACTAAATGGTGTTAAATACAGTGAAACTAAAGGGTTTTAAATACGGGGAAAGTAAAGGGAGTTAAATACGGCGAAACTAAAGGGTGTTAAATACAGGGATACTAAAGGGTGTTAAATACAGGGAAACTAAACGGAGTTAAATACGGGGAAACTAAAGGGTGTTAAATACGGTGAAACTAAAGGGTGTTAAACACGGGAAACTAAAGGCTGTTAAATACGGCGAAACTAAAGGGTGTTAAATATGGGGAAACTAAAGGGTGTTAAATACAGGGAAACTAAAGGGTGGTAAATACGGGGAAACTAAAGGGTGTTAAATACGGGGAAATTAAAGGGTGTTAAATACAAAGAAACTAAAGGGTGTTAAATACGGGGAACCTAAAGAGTGTACAGTACGGGTAAACTAAAGGGTGTTAAATTCGGGGAAACTAAAGGGTGTTAAATACAGGGAAACTAAAGGGTGTTAAATACAGGCAAACTGAAGGGTGTTAAATATGGGGAAACTAAAGGGTGTTAAATACAGGGAAACTAAAGGGTGTTAAATACAGGGAAACTAAAGGGTGTTAAATGCAGGGAAACTGAAGGCTGTTTAATACAAAGAAACTAAAGGGTGTTAAATACAGGGAAACTAAAGGGTGTACAATACGGGTAAACTAAAGGGTGTTAAATACGGGGGAACTAAAGGGTGTTAAATACAGGGAAACTGAAGTGTGTTAAATACAGGGAAACTAAAGGGTGTTAAATGGGGGGAAACAAAAGGGTGTTAAATACGTGGAAACTAAAGGGTGTTAAATACGGGGAAACTAAAGGGTGTTAAAAACGGGGAAACAAAAGGGTGTTAAATACGGGGAAACTAAAGGGTGTTAAATAGGGGGGAAACTTAAGGGTGTTAAATACAGAGAAACTAATGGATGTTAAATACAGAGAAATTAAAGGGTGTTAAATACAGGGAAACTGAAGGGTGTTAAATACGGGGAAGCTAAAGGGTGTTAAATACGGGAAAACTAAAGTGAGTTAAATACGGGGAAACTAAAGGGTGTTAAATGGGGGGAAACAAAAGGGTGTTAAATACGTGGAAACTAAAGGGTGTTAAATACGGGGAAACTAAAGGGTGTTAAAAACTGGGAAACAAAAGGGTGTTAAATACGGGGAAACTAAAGGGTGTTAAATAGGGGGGAAACTTAAGGGTGTTAAATACAGAGAAACTAAAGGATGTTAAATACAGAGAAATTAAAGGGTGTTAAATACAGGGAAACTGAAGGTTGTTAAATACGTGGAAGCTAAAGGGTGTTAAATACGGGAAAACTAAAGGGAGTTAAATACGGGGAAACTAAAGGGTGTTAAATACGGCGAAACTAACGCGTGTTAAATACAGGGAAACTAAATGGAGTTAAATACAGGGAAACTAAAGGGAGTTAAATACAGGAAAACTAAAGGGTGTTAAATACGGGGAAACTAAAGGGTGTTACATACAGGGAAACTAAAGGGAGTTAAATACGGGGAAAGTAAAGGGTGTTAAATACGGGGAATGTAAAGGGAGTTAAATACGGGGAAACTAAAGGGTGTTAAATACAGGGAAACGAAAGGGTGTTAAATACAGGGAAACTGAAGGGTGTTAAATACAGGGAAACTAAAGGGTGTTAAATACAGGGAAACTGAAGGTTGTTAAATACGGAGCAACTGAAGGGTGTTACATACAGGGAAACTAAAGGGAGTTAAATACGGGGAAACTAAAGTGTGTTAAATACGGTGAAACTAAAGGGAGTTAAATACGGGGAAACTAAAGGGTGTTAAAAACAGGGAAACTAAAGGGTGCTAAATATGGGGAAACTAAAGCGTGTTAAATACGGCAAAACTAAAGGGTGTTAAATACAGGGAAACTAAAGGGTGTTAAATACAAGGAAACTAAAGGATGTTAAATACAGGGGAACTAAAAGGTGTTACAGGGAAACTAAAGGGTGTTAATTATGGGGAAACTAAAGGGTGCTAAATACAGGGAAACTAATGGAAGTTAAATACGGGGAAACTAAAGGTTGTTAAATACGGGGAAACTAAAGGGTGTTAAATACAGGGAAACTAAAGGGAGTTAAATACGGGGAAACTAAAGGGTGTTAAATACGGGGAAACTAAATGGTGTTAAATACAGGGAAACTAAAAGGTGTTAAATACAGGGAAACTAAAGTGTGTTAAATACAGGGAAACTAAAGGGTGTTTAATACGAGGAAACTGAAGGGAGTTAAATATGGGGAAACTAAAGGGTGTTAAATACGGGGAAACTAAAGGGTGTTAAACACGGGGAAACTAACGTGTGTTTAATACGGGGAAACTAAAGGGTGTTAAATACAGGGAAACTAAAGGGTGTTAAATACAGGGAAACTAAAGGGTGTTAAATACAGGGAAACTAAACGGAGTTAAATACAGGGAAACTAAAGGGTGTTAAATACGGTGAAACTAAAGGGTGTTAAACACGGGAAACTAAAGGCTGTTAAATACGGCGAAACTAAAGGGTGTTAAATATGGGGAAACTAAAGGGTGTTAAATACAGGGAAACTAAAGGGTGGTAAATACGGGGAAACTAAAGTGTGTTAAATACGGGGAAACTAAAGGGTGTTAAATACGGGGAAATTAAAGGGTGTTAAATACAAAGAAACTAAAGGGTGTTAAATACGGGGAACCCAAAGGGTGTACAGTACGGGTAAACTAAAGGGTGTTAAATACGGGGAAACTAAAGGGTGTTAAATACAGAGAAACTAAAGGGTGTTAAATACGGGGAAACTAAAGGGTGTTAAATACCGAGAAACTAAAGGGTGTTAAATACGGGGAAACTAAAGGGTGTTAAATACAGGAAACTAAAGGGAGTTAAATATGGGGAAACTAAAGGGTGTTAAATACGGGGAAACAAAGTGTGTTCAATACGGGGAAACTAAAGGGTGTTAAATACGTGGAAACTAAAAGGTGTTAAATAGGAGGAAACTAAAGGGTGTTAAATACGTGGAAACTAAAATGTGTTAAATACAGGGAAACTAAAGGGTGTTAAATACAGCGAAACTAAAGGGTGTTAAATACAGTGAAACTAAAGGGTGTTAAATACGGGGAAAGTAAAGGCTGTTAAATACGGCGAAACTAAAGGGAGTTAAATACGGCGAAACTAAAGGGTGTTAAATACGGGGAAACTAAAGGGTGTTAAATACAGGGAAACTAAAGGGTGTTAAATACGGGGAAAGTAAAGGGAGTTAAATACGGCGAAACTAAAGGGTGTTAAATACAGGGAAACTAAAGGGTGTTAAATACAGGGAAACTAAAGGGTGTTAAATACAGGGAAACTAAAGGGTGTTAAATACGGGGAAACTAAAGGGTGTTAAATACGGGGAAACTAAAGGGTGTTAAATACGGGGAAACTAAAGGGTGTTAAATACAGGGAAACTAAACGGAGTTAAATACGGTGAAACTAAAGGGTGTTAAACACGGGAAACTAAAGGCTGTTAAATACGGCGAAACTAAAGGGTGTTAAATATGGGGAAACTAAAGGGTGTTAAATACAGGGAAACTAAAGGGTGGTAAATACGGGGAAACTAAAGGGTGTTAAATACGGGGAAATTAAAGGGTGTACAGTACGGGTAAACTAAAGGGTGTTAAATGCGGGGAAACTAAAGGGTGTTAAATACAGGGAAACTAAAGGGTGTTAAATACAGGGAAACTGAAGGGTGTTAAATATGGGGAAACTAAAGGGTGTTAAATACAGGGAAACTAAAGGGTGTTAAATACAGGGAAACTAAAGGGTGTTAAATACAGGGAAACTGAAGGCTGTTTAATACAAAGAAACTAAAGGGTGTTAAATACAGGGAAACTAAACGGAGTTAAATACGGGGAAACTAAAGGGTGTACAATACGGGTAAACTAAAGGGTGTTAAATACGGGGGAACTAAAGGGTGTTAAATACAGGGAAACTGAAGTGTGTTAAATACAGGGAAACAAAAGGGTGTTAAATGGGGGGAAACAAAAGGGTGTTAAATACGTGGAAACTAAAGGGTGTTAAATACGGGGAAACTAAAGGGTGTTAAAAACAGGGAAACAAAAGGGTGTTAAATACGGGGAAACTAAAGGGTGTTAAATACGGGGAAACTAAAAGGTGTTAAATACAGGGAAACTAAAGGGTGTTAAATACAGGGAAACTAAAGGGTGTTAAATACAGGGAAACTGAAGGCTGTTTAATACAAAGAAACTAAAGGGTGTTAAATACAGGGAAACTAAACGGAGTTAAATACGGGGAAACTAAAGGGTGTACAATACGGGTAAACTAAAGGGTGTTAAATACGGGGGAACTAAAGGGTGTTAAATACAGGGAAACTGATGTGTGTTAAATACAGGGAAACAAAAGGGTGTTAAATGGGGGGAAACAAAGGGTGTTAAATACGTGGAAACTAAAGGGTGTTAAATACGGGGAAACTAAAGGGTGTTAAAAACGGGGAAACAAAAGGGTGTTAAATACGGGGAAACTAAAGGGTGTTAAATAGGGGGGAAACTTAAAGATGGTAAATACAGAGAAACTAAAGAGTGTTAAATACAGGGAAACTGAAGGGTGTTAAATACGGGGAAGCTAAAGGGTGTTAAATACGGGAAAACTAAAGGGAGTTAAATACGGGGAAACTAAAGGGTGTTAAATACGGCGAAACTAAAGGGTGTTAAATACAGGGAAACTAAAGGGAGTTAAATACTGGGAAACTAAAGGGAGATAAATACAGGAAAACTAAAGGGTGTTAAATACGGGGAAACTAAAGGGTGTTACATACAGGGAAACTAAAGGGAGTTAAATACGGGGAAAGTAAAGGGTGTTAAATACGGGGAAAGTAAAGAGAGTTAAATACGGGGAAACTAAAGGGTGTTAAATACAGGGAAACGAAAGGGTGTTAAATACAGGGAAACTGAAGCGTGTTAAATACAGGGAAACTAAAGGGTGTTAAATACAGGGAAACTGAAGGTTGTTAAATACGGAGCAACTGAAGGGTGTTACATACAGGGAAACTAAAGGGAGTTAAATACGGGGAAACTAAAGGGTGTTAAATACGGGGAAACTAAAGGGAGTTAAATACGGGGAAACTAAAGGGTGTTAAATACAGGGAAACTAAAGGGTGTTAAATACGGGGAAACTAAAGGTTGTTAAATACAGGGGAACTAAAAGGTGTTACAGGGAAACTAAAGGGTGTTAAATATGGGGAAACTAAAGGGTGCTAAATACAGGGAAACTAATGGAAGTTAAATACGGGGAAACTAAAGGTTGTTAAATACGGGGAAACTAAAGGGTGTTAAATACGGGGAAACTAAAGGGTGTTAAATACGGCGAAACTAAAGGGTGTTAAATACGGGGAAACTAAAGGGAGTTAAATACGGGGAAACTAAAGGGTGTTAAATACGGGGAAACTAAAGGGTGTTAAATACGGGGAAACTAAAGGTTGTTAAATACAGGAAACTAAAGGGAGTTAAATATGGGGAAACTAAAGGGTGTTAAATACGCGGAAACAAAGTGTGTTGAATACGGGGAAACTAAAGGGTGTTAAATACGGGGAAACTAAAAGGTGTTAAATACGGGGAAACTAAAGGGTGTTAAATACGGGGAAACTAAAAGGTGTTAAATACAGGGAAACTAAAGGGTGTTAAATACAGCGAAACTAAAGGGTGTTAAATACAGTGAAACTAAAGGGTGTTAAATACGGGGAAAGTAAAGGCTGTTAAATACGGCGAAACTAAAGGGAGTTAAATACGGCGAAACTAAAGGGTGTGAAATATGGGGAAAGTAAAGGGTGTTAAATACCGGGAAACTAAAGGGTGTTAAATACAGTGAAACTAAAGGGTGTTAAATACGGGGAAAGTAAAGGCTGTTAAATACGGCGAAACTAAAGGGAGTTAAATACGGCGAAACTAAAGGGTGTTAAATACAGGGAAACTAAAGGGTGTTAAATACAGGGAAACTAAAGGGTGTTAAGTACAGGGAAACTAAAGGGAGTTGAATACGGGGAAACTAAAGGGTGTAAAATACGGGGAAACTAAAGGGAGTTAAATACAGGGAAACTAAAGGGTGTTAAATACGGGGAAACTAAAGGCTGTTAAATACGGCGAAACTAAAGGGTGTTAAATATGGGGAAACTAAAGGGTGTTAAATACAGGGAAACTAATGGGTGGTAAATACAGGGAAACTAAAGGGAGTTAAATACGGGGAAGCTAAAAGGTGTTAAATACAGGGAAACTGAAGGGTGTTAAATACGGCGAAACTAAAGGGTGTTAAATACAGGGAAACTAAAGGGTGTTAAATACAGTGAAACTAAAGGGTGTTAAATACGGGGAAAGTAAAGGGAGTTAAATACGGCGAAACTAAAGCGTGTTAAATACAGGGAAACTAAAGGGAGTTAAATACGGGGAAACTAAAGGGCGTTAAATACGGGGAAACTAAAGGCTGTTAAATACGGCGAAACTAAAGGGAGTTAAATACGGGGTAACTAAAGGGTGTTAAATACGGGGAAACTAAAGGGAGTTAAATACGGGGAAGCTAAAAGGTGTTAAATATGGGGAGGGGTTGGTGTAGTGATATTGTCACTGGATTAGCAATCCAGAGAACCAGTGTAATGCTCTGGGAAGAGGGTTCGAATCCCACCAGGGCAGATGGTGAAATTTGAATTCCAAAAACAAAACCTGGAATTAAATCTAATGATGACCATGAATTGATTGTCTTAAATATCTGGAATTAAAAGTCTAATGATGCCCATGAAAGCATTGACGATTGTTGTAAAACCCATCTGGTTCTCTAATGTCCTTTAGGGAAGGAATTCTGCTGTATCTACCCGGTCTGGCCTACATGTGACTCCAGATCCACAGCAATGTGGTTGACTCTTAACTGCCGCCACCCCCCCCCCCCCCCCCCCCCAACCACTGAAATGACCTCGGAAGCCACTCAGTTCAAGGGCAACTGGGGACGGTCAACACATTCCACATTCAAAGGTCAAACAAAGTCAAAAACGTCAGCGCAAAAGATAATGTGATCAGGGAGATGATATTGCATCTCAGGAAATCATGGAGATATCCACACTCAATCATTGGCTGTAGCCTGTGATTCCCGCTGTGCGCCTACCACAAGCTTGAAGAGCTGGGAATACCTCCCTAAACTGCTCTGGGCACAGGAAAAATATTTACAACAGATTCACAGTAATAAAACAGACAGACGAGTGATAAATGTAGTAAATTATAATTTTGTCATTCCAAAGGGATACAAATGTTTAAATCATAACATTACTTCTCCCTCCCAACTGGATCAACTGTGTTGCAATTGAAGCAACATTAAAGCATTTCCATTTACCAAGTTTAGCTAAATGTGTTAGTAATCTTCAATTAATTGCATATTTCTAACCTAAACAGGTCGGTGCCTGTTCACTCCAGGAACAAATAAATATAAGTACTCAGTTGGAATATTGTCATTAATTCTAAGCTGACAAATAACTGTGATGTTGATTGCACAATTTGCTATAAAGAAATGAACTGAAATAATTGTTCAACGTTATCTCAACAAAAAGGCCGAGTTGTCCTTCCTGTGATTTATTGCTTCAGTGGAGTTTTGTCTCTTGTTTCTGAGTAACTTCATTGAAGTGTCTCTGATCTGCACCCTTCCCCATTCTATGTAGGGTTTTGATACAAGGTAATACACAGAACAGAGGTATGTAACATAGGATGATTTTGTATAATTGACGAGGTCATTGTAGTTTGTTGGTTGATGTCTGGATCTGTAGAGAAAAGAGAAAGGTTTAGTAAATGGCCTTTGGTTTGGCAGAGAAAGAATTGTCAACTAACTTATTCCTCCTTTCCTATTTAATACACTCGCTCGCTGCTATCTAGTACTGTGGAAATTACATTTATGAAAATGAGATTGTTATCGCAGTAAAATACAGTGACAGACTTTATCAGAAGTTATATTTCACCTTTTAGAGAATAGTGCTATATCTGAGATGCTGGGCATGTGTGTGGTGGGGTATTGTGTATCATTCAAGCAGAAGAATGCTGAACTCAAGGTTCACCTCACTTTGTATTACAGACAGGAATGTTTTGGTCATTCTGCAGCCCCCATCTGCCACCCTCCTCCAGATGGAAGAATAGTGAAGGAGCCAGGAGGAAGTGGGTGACTAACTCCGGCCATTGGGATCCTCTATTCCTCCGGCAGCGTCCCCCCTCCTGTGGGTTTCCCAGTGGAGTGGGGTGGTTTCTAGGGAAATCCCAATGAAGAGAGGAGGGAATGGAGATTCCTGACGCCAGCGAATGGCATGACACTGAGAAAAACATGGCTAGGGAATGGTGAATCCAGCCCCAGAGCTGAACAAGGTCCTGGTCAGGCAGCACGGCGGCACAGTGGTTAGCCCTGCTGCCTCACAGCGCTGAGGTCCCAGGTTCAATCCCGGCTGTGGGTCAGTGTCCGCGTGGAGTTTGCACATTCTCCCCGTGTTTGCATGGGTTTCGGCCCCCACATCCCAAAGATGTGCAGGCTAGGTGGATTGCTCACGCTAAATTGCCCCTTAATTGAATAAAATGAATTGGGTACTCTAAATTTATTTAAAAAAGAATTAAAAAAAAAACAAGATCCTGGTTGTATCGGTTTCATCAGTTGCTCCGAAATAAGGATACGGGAGGTGAAGAAGCACAGAAAAGGGAAATGTGGGTGAAGGGTAGATGGGAAAATGTCTGAAACAGGAATTTTGACCCTCAGGTTGGATCAGTGGCTGTGAAATCAGCTGACCGGAGAAGATAGGAACAGAACTAGAATATTGAACTCCAGGATTCTTCCTGAACGCAATGGAATCAAGGATGATCTGCAACCTAATGTCATAAACGTAGCTATACCCATATTCCTTAAAACGTTTGGTCTACAAAAAATATAATTCTGAGATTTAAAATTCACAATTGACCTCACGCCAATTGCCTTTAGTGGAACATTTCAAAACTTTTTCCACACTTTGTGCATGAGAAACTCTTCCTAGTTTGAATCTTGAAAGCCATGATGTGGAGATGCCTGCATGACACTGGGGTGGGCACAGTAAGAATAGGCATATGGACAATAAGGAAATAGCGTAGATGGGCTTTAGAGTGGTTTCACAGGTCGGCGCAACATTTAGGGCCGAAGGGCCTGTACTGCGCTGTAATGTTCTATGTTCTATTTCAGGGGGCGGTTGGGAGTCAGCCAGGTTGGAGTCTGGAGTCACATGTCGGTCAGACTGGGTAATGTTGGCAGATTTCCTTCACTGAAGGACATTAATGAACTTGATGGTTTTTTTCATGTCACTACCAGTTTCATAGCCATCATTACTGACGACTAGCTTTTCAGTTCCAGATTCTTAATTTATGTTCTCCTAGCTGTTGTAGAATTGAAGCCTTACCCGCAGAGTCTTTTGGGTACTAGTCCAGTGACACTAACTGCACACCTTCCAAGGTTACCCAGAGTGATTACAACACTCCAGGTGTGATCCAAGCAGGATTGTTCACATGGGAAGTCTTGACGTATACGCATTTGTACTTTCATGCTCAAGATGTAAAGGCCAAAGTTCCAATTGTGTTTTTGATTATTTTCTGAACCTGGTTAAGGATTTTTTAGGATTTATGTCCCAGGGCCCCAAAGGTTCAGCAAAGACAGACACAGATTAAATTTGTCAATACCTGATGAAAAATCTGGTACAGGGATTTTGGATTTTGTTTATTGTCATGTGTACCGAGGTACAGTGAAAAGTACTTTTCTGCGAGCAGCTCAACAGATCATTAAGTACATGGGAAGAAAATAAAATCAAAGTAAATACATAATAAGGCAACACAAATACACAACGTAAACACCGGCATCGGGTGAAGCCGACAGGGGTGTAGTGTTAATGAGGTCAGTCTATAAAAGGATCATTTAGGAGTCTGGTAACAGCAGGGAAGAAGCTGTTTTTGAGTCTGTTATTGCATGTTCTCAGACTTCTCTATCTCTTGCCCGATGGAAGAAGATGGAAGAGTGAGTAAGCCGGGTGGGAGGGGTCTTTGATTATGCTGCCCGCTTTCCCCAGGCAGCGGGAGGTGTAGATGGAGTCAATGGATGGGAGGCAGGTTCATGTGATGGACTGGGCTGTGTTCACGACTCTCTGAAGTTTCTTGCGGCCTTGGGCCAAGCAGTTGCCATACCGGGCTGTGCTGCAGCCCGAGAGGATGCTTTCTATGGTGCATCTGTAAAAGTTGGTAAGAGTTAATGTGGACATATATCAGAAACTGTTTCAGTTTCCTGTGGTATTTGGTTGTATTTTGGGGGACTAAATACGGTGCTCAGTTGGGACAGGCTTCAATCAGTCATTTGGCAGCAATGTCCCAGCAGAGCGTTGAAGTGGAGCATTGGGAAAGGATTTTAAAAAGGAAGAGATATGTATATGCAATGTAGATCTAACTATGTGGTTTAGCACACTGGGCTAAATAGCTAGCTTTGAAAGCAAACCAAGGCAGGCCAGCAGCACGATTCAATTCCCGTACAGGCCTCCCCGAACAGGCGCCGGAATGTGGCGACTAGGGGCTTTTCACAGCAACTTCATTGAAGCCTACTTGTGACAATAAGCGATTTTCATTTCATTTCATTTCACAAAAGAAAACAAATAATTTGAGAGGATTATTCGGCACAACATTGAGGGCCGAAGGGCCTGTTCTGTGCTGTACTGTTCTATGTTCTATGTTCTAGGAATCCTACATGCATTAGGATTGTTCTATTAATTGATGAATTCTAGCAGAAACAACCACACAATGGCAACCTTGCGTTGGAGTGTCCAGTCTCCCATTAACGGCAGTGTGGCATTGGGATTTCCAACTGAAAACATCCCACCTTGCTGGGAAACCCGTGAGTGGGGGTGCTCTGCCAGCAGGAAAAGTCAATCACAATGGCCATAGGATTCTGACTTCGATGCTGTGACAATGTGAACAAAGAGATCGAAATTCATCCCACAGACCATGGCCGGAATTCTCCATCTGTTTACCGGTGGCGGGATTCTCTGGTCCCGCTGGAAGTACATCCCTGCTCCCGGGGTACTTGGCAGCATGGGATGGCTTCAACGCAAAATTCCATGGACAAGCGGTGGGAGCGGAGAACCTTGCTGCCAGCAAACAGTGCGCTCTCTCCCACTGCCGTGAAACACGTGACTGGGAATCCGGCCAATCCGAACTTGTGACTATTGCGTTTTTTGTACCAAGAGGGGAACTTTGAGTTTTCTCAGGCCCTCCTTTACAACACTTTAGGAAGCGTAGTGGAGAACATGCCCCTGTCTACATCATTGGGAACAAAATAGAAAGGATCTAGAGCTTCAAGTGTTTAGGTGTACAGATCACCTGACCTTCCTGTTGCTTGCCATTTTAACACAACACCCTGCTCCCATGACCACATGTCTGTTCTTGGCCTGCTGCAATGATCCAGTGAAGCGCAACACTAACTGGAGGAACAACATCTGATCTTCCGGTTTGGCACGCTACAGCCTTCCGGCCTGAACATCGAATTCAACAACTTCAGATGATCAGCCCCACCTCGCCCATTTGTTTTCATTTAATTTTAACTGTCTTTTACCATTTCTTTCTTTCTGAATATGCATTTTTTTTCCCTCCCCAATCTTATCCACCTTTCCTGCACCTTTCTCCTCATTGCTTCCCCCTTCCCCTCACCCACACCTACAGTTCAGACTCTGATGTTAGTTTCCCTGCTGTTTGACCTTTCACATCTTTTATCCTCTCTGGGGACTGACATTAACACTCTTTCCCCTTGGTATCTGTGACCATTAGCACCCGGTTTCCCTGGGTTTCTGTGGCTATGACTCATCTTTCATTCTCACTCCACAGTATAAATATTTCCCACTTTCTCTGTCTGTTAGCTTTGACAAAGAGTCATCGGACTCGAAACGTTAGCTCTTTTCTCTCCCTACAGATGTTGCCAGACTTGCTGAGATTTTCCAGCATTTTCCCTTTCGTCACCAACAGCCTCTCCTGGTCCCCCCATGCCGACACTATAGTTAAGAAAGCCCACCAACAACTCTACTTTCTCAGAAGACTAAGGAAATTTGGCATGTCAGCGACGACCCTCACCAACCTCTACAGATGCACCATAGAAAGCATTCTTTCTGGTTGTATCACAGCTTGGTATGGAGCCTGCTCTGCCCAAGAACGCAGGAAACTACAAAAGGTTGTGAATGTAGCCCAGTCCATCACGCAAACCAGCCTCCCATCCATTGACTCTATCTATTACTCCCGCTGCCTCAGAAAGACAGCCAGCATAATTACGGACCCCACGCATCCCGGACATACTCTCTTCCACCTCCTTCTGTCAGGAAAATGATACCAATGTTTGAGGTCACGTACCAACTGACTCAAGAACAGCTTCTTCCCGGCTGCCATTAGACTTTTGAATGGACCTACCTCGTATTAAGTTGATCTTTTCTCTACACCTTGCTATAACTGTAACATTATATTCTGCAGGCTCTCCTTCCTTATGTACGGTATGCATTGTTTATACAGCATGCAAGAAACAATACTTTTCACTGTATACTGATACATGTGACAATAATAAATCAAATCAAATCAAATCAAAACAGGTTTGTTAATCCATCAATGTGATTTGTGTCCTGGAGTGAGTGGAGATGAGTGGGGAAAAGGCGTTCCATTTACCAGTTGGCTTTCTCCTGTTGAGTTAGGAGTTTACAAATTCTCAAGGGGATTGAGGGGAGCTGCCTTTTGCAAGCAAGGCCTGCAGAATTTGTTGCGTGAGATCCTGGAAAGCCTACATGTCATTTTGTGACTGAATGGCGAGCACACAGCAACGCTATCCAGAGTGGGGACAAAAGAGGTGCACACGGTCTTGGCATTGGAGGTTTCGGTGGAGCAGATCCAGAGAAGGACAATGTTCTGCAGAATTAAGGATTCTACTTTGCCAACTTGTCCCTTTCTCCTGCAGCTGTTCGGCGTGGGATATTCGTCATTTGGAATGTCTCCCAATTTTTATCCCAAGGCATTTTTTAGGAAATGAATTGGATAGGATTGGATTTGTTTATTGTCACGTGTACCGAGGTACAGTGAAAAGTATTTTTCTGTTGCCGCTCAACAGATCATTAAGTGCATGGGAAGAAAAGGGAATAAAAGAAAATATATAATAGGGCAACACAAGATATACAATGTAACTACATAAGCATTGGCATTGGATGAAGCATACAGGGTGTAGTGTTAAAATTCAAACTTCTGTATCTCCTGCCCGACGGAAGAAGTTGGAAGAGTGAGTAGCCGAGTGGGAGGGATCTTTGATTATGCTGCCCGCTTTCCCCAGGCAGCAGGAGGTGTCGATGGAATCAATGGATGGGAGGCAGGTTCGTGTGATGGACTGGCGGTATTCACGACTCTCTGATGTTTCTTGCGGTCCTGGGCCGAGCACTTCCCATACCAGGCTGTGATGCAGCCTGATAGGATGGTTTCTATGGTGCATCTGTAAAAGTTGGTACGGGTTAATATGCACATGCCGAATTTCCTTAGTTTCCTGAGGAAGTATAGGCACTGTTGTGCTTTCTTGGTGGTAACATTGACGTGGGTGGACCAGGACAGATTTTTGGAGCTGTGCACCCCTAGGAATTTGAAACTGCAAACCATCTCCACCTCGGCCCCGTGTACAGTACTTTGCTTCCTGAAGTCAATGACCAGCTCTTTAGTTTTGCTGGCATTGAGGGAGAGATTGTTGTCGCTACACCACTCCACTAGGTTCTCTGTCTCCCTCCTGTATTCTGACTCGTCGTTATTCGAGATCCGGCCCACTATGGTCGTATCGTTAGCAAACTCGTAGATGGAGTTGGAACCAAGTTGTGCCACGCAGTCGTGTGTGTACAGGGAGTAGAGTAGGGGGCTAAGTACGCAGCCTTGCGGGGCCCCGGTATTAAGGACAATTGTGGAGGAGGTTTTGTTGTTCATTCTTACTGTTTGTGGTCTTTTGGCCAGAAAATCGAGGATCCAGTTGCCAAGTCCTAGGTTTTGGAGCTTTGATATGAGCTTGGCTGGGATTATGGTGTTGAAGGTGGAGCTGTAGTCCATAAATAGGAGTCTTGTTTTCGAGATGCTCCAGGGATGCGTAAGGCCAGGGAAATGGCATCCGATATGGACCAGTTGCAATGGTATGCGAATTGCAGTGGATCAAGGTGTTCTGGGAGTATGGAGGCGATGCACTTCATGATCAACCTCTCGAAGAACTTCATTACGACTGAAGTCAGGGCCACCAGACGGTAGTCATTGGGGCACCTTGCCTTGTTCTTCTTTGGTACCGGTATGATGGTGGTTTTCTTGAAGCAAGTGGGGACCTCGGAGTGGAGTAGGGACAGGTTAAAGATGCCTGTGAATACCTCTGCCAGCTGGTCCGCGCAGGCTCTGAGTGCACAACCAGGGATCCCGTCCGGGCCAGTCGCCTTCCGAGGTTTCACTTTCAGGAAGGCCAATCTGACTTCGGAAGCTCTGATGATGGGTATGGGTGAGTTATGAGCTGCTGGTGCTCTCGGCAGCAGATTGCTGGTTACCTGCTCGAACTGAGCATAGAATGCATTGAGTTCATCGGGGAGGGGTGCGCTGCTGCCAGAGATACTGCTCGGCTTCGCTTCGTAGCCCGTTATGTTGTTTAGTCCTTGCCACAACCTCCGAGAGTCTGTCTGTGACTCTAGCTTGGTTTGATATTCTCTCTTGGCATCTCGGATGGCTTTACCTGGATTTCTTGTATAGGTCAGGGTCGTCTCCCTTGAACGCCTCAGATCTGTCTTTCAGTAAGGAGTCAATCTCGCGGTTGAGCTATGGTTTCTGGTTGGGGAATGTATGTACTGCTTTCTTTGGCACGCAGTCATCCACACATTTGCTGATGAAGTCTGTGACGGTGGTGGCATACTCATTTAAGTTGATCGCTGAGTTCTTAAATATGGACCAGTCCACTGTCTCTCAGCAGTCACGTAAGAGCTCTTCTGTCTCCTCGGACAAGCACTGAACGACCTTCTTGGCTGGATTCTCCCGCTTGAGTTTCTGCTTGCATGCCGGGAGAAGGAGCAACGTCTTCTGGTCTGATTCCCAAAGTGCGCTCGCGGGATGGAATGGTAGGCGCATGTTGTAATTTCGGTAAAAAGCTTTGACAAAGAGTCATCGGACTCGAAACGTTAGCTCTTTTCCCTCCCTACAGGCGCTGCCAGACTTGCTGAGATTTTCCACCATTTTCCCTTTCGTTGCAATTTTGGGATTTATTTGGACCGGTAAAACCCCACGGGTGAGGAAGGTGCTGCTGGAGCGGGGGGCGTGGGGAGGGGGGTTTGGCCCTTCGAACTTTATTAACTATTACTGGGCGGCGAATATATTGATGATTAGGAAGTGGGTAGTGGGGGAGGAGTCGGTGTGGGAGCGGGTGAAGACGACATCCTGCCAGGGCACAAGTTTGAGGGGCATTGTTAACGGCACCTCTGCCGTTCTTGCCTGCTCGTTTCATTACAAACCCGATAGTAGTGGAAGCCCTGAGTGTGTGGGGACAGTGCAGCAGCAAATGCGTTTGGAGTGGCCGTCGGGGTGGGCACTGATATGCAATAACCATCGTTTTGCTCCGGGGGGATGGGGCGGGGGCTTTTGGAGGTGGCAGCGGGCAGAGTTTGAGAGATTTGGGCATCTCTTTCTTGATAGGGGTTTACTGAGTTCGGAGGAGCTGAAGGAGGAGTTTGAGTTGCCGGGTGGGAACAGGTTCCGGAACCTGTAAGTGAGGGATTTTGTATGGAGGCAGGTCTCGAGCTTTCCACGCCTCCCACAAAGAGTTGGGGAGAGGAAGGTCTTGTAGATCTATAAGGAGCTGATGGAGTGGGAGGGAGCCCCAATAGGGGAGGTGAAGAGAAAGTGGGAAGAAGAGATTGGGGGGAGGGCAGTTGGAGGCTGGGGTTATGGGTGGAGGCCCTGCGGAGAGTCAGTGCATCCTCATCATCTGCCAGGTTCAGCCTGATCCAATTCAAGCTGATCCACAGGGCTCATATGACTGTGGCCCGAATAAGCAGGTTCTTGAGGAGGTGGAGGACAGGTGTTGGCGATGAGGAGGAAGTCATAAGGGGTTCGCTCGGATATGGCAGCCGTTCATCGTCTTCTTCGAGCAGGGGGGAGGGGATGGGGATGGGGAAGGAGAGGCATGGAAGTAATGAACAAGGGGAAGAAGAAACAACGGCATGAGAGCCAGGAAGGGCAGGCGGTGTGTTTTTATAAGCCATGTTGGTTGGGGTTTGTGTTCGGGTGGGGTGATGGTTATTTTGTTATAGGCTCTGTTCTCTGTTGAATATTGTTGTTGAAAAGTGTTAAAATTATAAACGCCTGAATAAAATATGGGCTGAAATAAATCTGGGAATTAAGGGCTGGACTCTCCAACCCCCCGCCAGGGCGGAGAATCGCCAGCGGGGGGCGGCATGAATCCGCCCCGCCGGCCGCCGAATTCCCGGGCACCGGAGATTCGGCATGGGCAGGAATCGCGATGCGCCGGTCAACCCTGGCGATTTTCCGGCCCGCGATGGGCCAAAGTCCCGCTGCTGTAATGCCGGTCCCGCCGGCGTGAATCAAACCACCTCCCTTACCGGCGGGACTGGCGGTGCGGGCGAGCTACGGGGTCCTGGGGCGGGGAGGGGGGGGGGCGTCGTGGGGCGATCTGGCCCCGGGTGGTGCCTCCACGGTGACCTGGCCTGTGATCGAGGCCCACCGATCCGCGGGCGGGCCTGTGCCATGGGGGCACTCTTTTCCCTCCGCGTCGGCCATAGCCTCCGCGATGGCCAACGCGGAAGTGACACCCCGCTCTGCGCATGCACGGGGATGACGTCAGCAGCCGCTGACGCTCCCGCACATGCGCGGGCTTCTGCCGGCCGGCGGGGCACAAACCACTCCGGCGTGGGAGTAGCCCCACAAGGCTTTGGGGCGGCCCAACCCTGGAGTGGTTCCCGCCAGTCCATCCCGCCGGGACACACCGCCCCGCCGGGTAGGGGAGAATCCCGGCCGAAATGTTTGTTAAAAAAAGAAAAAGTTAACCCTAAACACACAAGATTAAATTGATAGAAATGCCACAAAATAACCCTTGAAATGTTTTATTGATGGTGCATAATAAATCTTTTTGGCAACAACCCCTTATAGATTCTGAAGCTTAAAATCCAGGATAAATTACCCAAAGCGAGAATTTTCTTTCCCTTTCAGCAGAAATCCATGATTTCCCAGAAAAATTCCACGCTGATAAGGTTCTTCAGAAGAAATATTCAAAACAAACTGTTTCTCAAGAGCTTTCCCGAAACTGAGTTGCTTTCTTCAATTAAAATGAGCTTTTTCACATACTCCGGAACACTGGAGTTGGATTTCAGTGGTACGTTCCCCACAGCAACTCACTACAGTTGAAAACCCACTTTCATAAACACTTTCTCACTCCTGTCATCCGCGTTCATCGCTGTCTTTTATAATATCCCTGTGAAAATCAGGTTTCCAAATCTCCAAACATTTCACATCTTCTTTTACCTCAACGTTAGGTCAGGAAGATTCAAATTACCTTTGATTTGATTTTGATTTGATTTGATTTATTGTCACATATACTGAAGTACAGTGAAAAGTATTTTTCCGCGGCCGAGGAACAGACACAGTACATACATAGTAGATAAAAGAATAATCAACAGGGAACATTGAGAAATGGTACAGTGATTGGTTCCAGTGCGGAACAAGGGCCAAACAAAGCAAATACATGAGCAAGAGCAGCATAGGGCGTTGTGAATAGTATTCTTACAGGGAAAAGATCAGTCTGAGGGGGAGTTGTTGAGGAGTCTTGTAGCTGTGGGGAAGAAGCTGTTCCTATGTTTGGATGTGCGAGTCTTCAGACTTCTGATGTTCTGCCTGATGGAAGGGTTTGGAAGAAGGCAATGCCTGGGTGGGAGGGGTCCCTGATAATGCTGTCTGCCTTCTTGAGGCAGCGGGAGGTGTCGACAGAATTAATGTGGGGGTGGAAAGCTTGTGTGATGCATTGGGCTGAGTTCACCACAGTTTTCAGTTTCTTGCGATCTTGGACCGAGCAGTTGCCATACCAGGCTGTGATGCAGCCGGATAGGATGCTTTCTATCGCCCATCTGTAGAGGTTTGTGAGAGTCAATGCAGACATGCCAAATTTCTTTAGCTTCCGGAGGAAGTAGAGGCGTTGTTGGGCTTTCTTGACTGTTGCATCAACGTGAGTGGACCAGGACAGACTGTTGGTGATGGTGACCCCAGGAACTTAAAGCTATCGACCATTGATGTAGATGGGAGTGTGTGCTGTGCTGCACTTCCTGAAGTCGATGATCAGTTCTTTGGTCTTTCCAACATTTAGAGATAGGTTGTTTTCGGTGCACCATGCAACCAAGTGATTTATTTTCCTCCTGTAGTCTGATTCGTCGTTGTTTGAGATACGGCCCACCACATTCGTATTATCCGCAAACTTATAGATTGATTTGGAGTTGAATCTTCCCACACAGTCATGTGTGTATAGGGAGTACAGTAGAGGACTGAGCACACATCCTTACGGGGCCCCTGTGTTGAGGACTATTGTGGAGGAGGTGCTGTTGCCTATCCTGACAGATTGTGGTCTGTTGGTGAGGAAGTCGAGGGGTACAGCTGTACAGGGAGGGGTCAAGTCCAAAATTGCAGAGTTTGGTTCTTAGTCTTGTTGGGATAATGATGTTGAAGGCGGAACTGTAGTCTTGCCCAGGTTTACTCAGCAGCTTCCTGTAAAACGCAAATGTTCTTTGTTCCCTTTGATACTGCTTTCAAATACAACCACTATCAATCAATTTCAAAGCTTATCCCCAAATGAAAATTTCAGGGGTTTCATTCTCCGGTTGCCCCAGTCCCATGTTTCTCAACGGCTTGCTGCTCCTTGGGAGCAGGATCCACTGCTTGTTAATGGCCATGGTCGGCACGGTAACACAATGGTTAACACTGCTGCCTCACAGAGTCAGGCACTCTGGTTCAATTTCGGCCTTGAATGGCTATCTGTATGTCCTCCCCATGTCTGTGCACCTCCGGCTGATTTGGTTTACTCCTCCAGTCCAAAGATGTTCAGGTTAGATGGATTGGCCATGCTAAATTGACTTATAGGGTAGGTGGGATTATGGGGATAAGGTGGAGGAATGGGCCTGGGTCTAGCTAGGGTGTTCTTTCAGATGATCAGTGCAGTCTCAATGGTCGAAATAGTCTCCTTCTGAACTGCAGAGATTCTATGGTTCTATTCTATTCTATGATTTCCCATTGAGGCCGCCTCATGCCAGCGGGAAACCCAGGTGGGGATGCACTGCCGGATACGGCCAGAGAATCCTGACCCAGATCTACGCGTGAAGCCCCACCATAAAGCATCACAACAAAATAGCACAAGATCACACTTTTATTCTTCATCCCTTCAATTCTACCGACAATCTGACTCCAGCAACCTTACCTTTGATTAACCTGGACACATATGGACACAACTTATGCTTATCTACACATAATGTATACATAAACACAGAAATATAAAATATTAAAATATTAGGGGCTAGTTTAGCACACTGGGCTAAATCGCTGGCTTTTAAAGCAGACCAAGGCAGGCCAGCAGCACGGTTCAATTCCCATACCAGCCTCCCCGAGCAGGCGCCGGAATGTGGCGACTCAGGGCTTTTCACAGTAACTTCATTTGAAGCCTACTTGTGACAATGAGTGATTTTTCATTTTTCATTTTTTTCATTTCATATACATGTTTCATCACAGATAATAGTTCCATTGTATGTGATTTGGTTGGGTACCCAGAAATCCATTATTTTTGTTGAAACCTCTGCACCCCAGAGAAAACATTGCATGATTGACAGCTCTCATTCTCGCTCTCTTGTCAATCTTAGGGGCTGGTTTAGCACAGGGCTAAATTGCTGGTTTTTAAAGCAGACCAAGGCAGGTCAGCAGCACGGTTCAATTCCCGTACCAGCCTCCCCGAACAGGCGCCGGAATGTGGCGACTAGGGGCTTTTCACAGTGACTTCATTTGAAGCTTACTCGTGACAATAAGCAATTTTCATTTCATTTTTATTTAATTTCATTTCAATCTCACACTGTTTGTTTATATAAGGTTAACGGATTTCAAGGGGTGTTGTTGTTATTGATACTTTGCAGGATCTGGTTGGTTGACATTGTTATTGCCTTGTGGCGTAATGACTTATTTTTCACATCGTGGAACGTTATGTATGAACTGGACGGCATGGTGGCAAGTGGTTAGCACTGCTGCCTCACAGCGCCAGGGGCTAAGATTCAATTCCAACCTTGAGCAACTGTCTGTGTGAAATCTACATTCTCCCCGTGTCTGTGTGGGTTTCCTCCGGGTGCTCAGGTTTCCTCCCACAGTCCCAGGTTAGGTGGATTGGCCATGATAAATTGCCCCTTAGTGTCCAAAAGGTTCGTGGGGTACTGATTTATAGGAATAGGTTGGGGGAGTGGGCCAAGCAGGGTGTTTAGTCAGTATAGACCCGATGGGCCAATGGGCCTTCTTCTGCACTGCAGTGAATCTATGATTCCAAGTCTTTTTTTATTTACACATGAATTAAATGAATGATAATCGCTTATTGTCACGAGTAGGCTTCAAATGAAGTTACTGTGAAAAGCCCCTATTCGCCACATTCCGGCGCCTGTTCGGGGAGACTGTTACGGGAATCGAACCGTGTTGCTGGCCTGCTTGGTCTGCTTTCAAAGCCAGCGATTTAGCTGTGGCGCTAACAATTATACATAAAGCCGAGAGACTGGTACAATAGAGGCTTTATTGCTGTACGATGTTGTCCCTCCATCCGCAAACTGTAGACTGAGGGACTGAGCAGCTCTCATACATATTTATACACAACTCCCTGTGGGCGGAGCTAGCCGGCAGGGGCTGACCGGAGGAACCTGTATTACAGGTACAGGCATACATCCCCCTACTGCAGTACACATGACTCACCTAACTACAGTGGTTATCTCACCACATTCACCCCCTGTAAAAATGAGTCCGGCGGGGGTGACATGTAACTGTAATATAAAAGAAACTATTTACAAGAGGGTCCAACATGGAAAATCAAGAGTCCATCCGGTTAGCCGGTTACAGGTTGAGCCGAATCGGTGGTCGGACGTTCCGCTGTGATCGGCGTAGCTGTGGTGGTGATGTCGGCACCGGCGGTGATGGCCCCGATGGTGCAGGTGCTGGCGGTGTTGGTGCTGGCAGCTGGCGGGAGGACTCCGAGAGCGAGCCGAAATCTTCCGTGTCCTCCAGGGCGGGCAGGGGGATGAGGGATGGACCTGATGGGGACGAAAAGGGGGGCGCTGGGGTTGGCGCAGGAAGGTGTGTGGGCATGGGATCGGCACCTGAGGGAGCCAGGTCCCGGAGCGAGACTGTGTCCTGGCGGCCGTCGGGGAACTCCACGTAGGCATACTGAGGGTTGGCGTGGAGAAGGCGTACCTTGTCCACCAGGGGTTCCGCCTTGTGGTGCCGGACATGCCTACGGAGAAGGACTGGGCCCGGAGTCGTGAGCCAGGTCGGGAGCGACACTCCGGATGTGGACTTCCTGGGGAAGGCAAAAACACGTTCATGGGGTGTACTGTTAGTTGCGGTGCACAGTAGCGACCGAATGGAATGGAGCGCATCAGGGAGGACCTGCTGCCAGCGAGCGGCTGGGAGGTTCCTGGACCGTAGGGCCAGCTGGACGGCCCTCCATACCGTCCCGTTCTCCCTCTCTACCTGCCCGTTTCCCCGGGGGTTGTAGCTGGTCGTCCTGCTGGAGGCGATACCCCTGCTGAGCAGGAACTGACGCAGCTCATCGCTCATGAACGAGGATCCCCGGTCACTGTGGATATAGTCGGGGAAACCGAACAGGGCAAAAATGGAATCCAGGGCTTTGATGACGGTGGCAGACGTCATATCCGGGCATGGGATGGCGAAGGGGAACCTAGAAAACTCGTCGACCACACTAAGGATGTAGGTGTTGCGGTCGGTGGAGGGAAGGGGCCCTTTGAAATCCACGCTGAGGCGTTCAAAGGGGCGGGATGCTTTCACCAGGCGCGCGCGATCTGGCCGGTAGAAGTGCGGCTTGCACTCCGCACAGACCTGGCAGTCTCTGGTGACTGTCCGTACTTCCTCGACGGAGTAGGGCAGATTGCGGGCTTTGATCAGATGGTACAAGCGAGTGACCCCCGGGTGGCAAAGGCTCTCGTGCAGGGCACGGAGCTGGTTCACTTGTGCGCTGGCACATGTACCTCGGGAGAGGGCGTCTGGGGGCTCGTTGAGCTTGCCGGGGCGATACAAGATCTCGTAGTTAAAGGTGGAGAGCTCGATTCTCCACCGCAAGATTTTGTCGTTCTTGATCTTGCCCCGCTGCGTGTTGTTGAACATGAAGGCTACCGACCGTTGGTCAGTGAGGAGAGTGAATCTCCTGCCGGCCAGGTAATGCCTCCAGTGCCGCACCGCTTCAACGATTGCCTGGGCCTCCTTTTCGACAGAGGAATGCCGAATTTCAGAGGCGTGGAGGGTGCGTGAAAAGAATGCCACGGGTCTGCCGGCCTGATTTAGTGTGGCGGCAAGGGCGACATCTGAAGCGTCGCTCTCTACTTGGAAAGGCAGAGTCTCGTCTACGGCGTGCATCCCCGCCCTGGCTATGTCAGATCGAATGCAGGCGAAGGCCTGTTGTGCCTCGGCCGAGAGGGGAAAATGTGTGGACTGGATAAGTGGCCGGGCCTTGTCTGCGTATTGCGGGACCCACTGGGCGTAATAAGAGAAAAACCCAAGGCAGCGTTTGAGGGCCTTGGGGCAGTGGGGAATTGGGAGCTCCATGAGGGGGCGCATGCGGTTGGGATCGGGCCCCAGTAGTCCGTTTTGGACTACGTAGCCAAGGATAGCTAAGCGGTCTGTGCGGAACACGCATTTCTCCTTGTTGTACGTGAGATTAAGGAGAGACGCGGTGTGGAGGAATTTATGAAGGTTGGCATCATGGTCCTGCTGGTCATGGCCGCAGATGGTGACATTGTCGAGGTACGGGAAGGTGGCCTGCAGCCCGTACCGGTCAACCATTCGGTCCATTTCCCGCTGAAAGACCGAGACCCCATTCGTGACGCCGAAGGGAACCCTCAGAAATTGGTACAGACGACCGTCTGCCTCGAAGGCAGTGTAGGGACGGTCCGATTTACGGATGGGGAGCTGGTGGTAGGCGGATTTCAGGTCAATCGTCGAGAAGACCCGGTACTGTGCAATCTGATTGACCATCTCAGAAATGCGGGGGAGGGGGTACGCGTCGAGCTGCGTGTACCGGTTGATGGTCTGGCTGTAGTCCACGACCATCCTGTGCTTCTCCCCAGTCTTAACCACTACCACCTGGGCTCTCCAAGGGCTGTTGCTGGCCTCGATGATACCCTCCCGAAGCAGCCGCTGGACTTCGGACCTGATGAAGGCCTTGTCCTGGGTGCTGTACCGTCTGCTCCTGGTGGCGACGGGCTTGCAATCCTCAGTCAGATTGGCAAAGAGGGAGGGAGGCTCGACCTTGAGGGTCGCGAGGCCGCAAACGGTGAGGGGAGGTAGGGGTCCGCCGAATTTGAGGGTGAGGCTCTGGAGATTGCACTGGAAATCCAGGCCTAGTAAGAGGGAAGTGCAGAGGTCGGGGAGAATGTACAGACGGAAACTGTCGAAATCTACGCCCTGTACAGTAAGTTTAACCAGGCAGAAACCCCGGATAGGGACAGAGTGGGAACCGGAGGCAAGGGAGATCTGCCGGTCAGCGGGATGGATCGCAAGGGAATAGCGCCTTACCGTGTCTGGGTGGACGAAGCTCTCGGTGCTCCCGGAGTCGATGAGGCAGGAGGTCACATGGCCGTTGACCAGCACCGATGTGGAAGAGGGTGCCAGGCTGCGAGGGCGGGACTGGTCGAGCGTAACGGAGGCGAGCAGTGGTTGGTCGGCGGTTGAGTCCGATGAGTCCGACGCGGAGCGGTAGCGACCCGTGTCCCGTGATGGCGGCCCCTGGAGTCTAGATGTCGGCATCCGCAGCACCTGTGGGTAAAATGGTGGCGTCCATGGAGCGCCCGTCATGGGGTCGGAACAAAATGGCGGCGCCCATGGAACGCACATGGCAGTGGTGGACGAAGATGGCGGCGCCCATGGGGCGCACATGGCGGGGGCGGCAAAAGATGGCGGCGCCCACTGATCGCACGTGGGGTCGGGAGAAGCGGACGGCGGGGCCCATTGAGGGAGCGGCTGAGGCGAGGGGACCTGCGGCGTGATAGCGGCGACCGTCCGGGACTGACACACCGCTGCAAAGTGGCCTTTCTTGCCACAAGCTTTGCAGGTCGCTGTGCGGGCCGGGCAGCGTTGGCGAGGGTGCTTCTGCTGGCCGCAGAAGTAACATCGGGGACCCCCAGGGGGTGCGGTGCGGCGGGCAGCGCAGGCATAGTGCGCGGGGGCGGCTGCTGGGGGGGCCGTTTGCGGGTTCCACGCGGGGTAGGACGGATGGGCCTGGGGGGCCGTTTGTGGGGTCCACGAGGGGTAGGATGGGCGGGCCGAGTGGCTGGCGGAGTAGGTTTGTGCACTACGGGAGGCGGCCGTCATGGAGAGTGCCAGGGCCTTTACGGCCGCGAGGTCGGGAGCGACCCCTTCCAGCAGTCGTTGCCGGATGGGGTCCGATGCAATGCCTGTAACAAAGGCATCGCGCATGATTAAATTAGAGTGCTCCGTGGCTGTGAGGGCCCGGCAGTCACAGTCTCGTACCAGAGGTATAAGGGCCCTCCAGAAGTCCTCGATCGACTCACCCGGCTGCTGGATGCGAGTGGAAAGTTGATGCCTCGCAAAGAGAGTGTTCGTCGATGGTGCATAATTCTCCTTGAGCAGTTCCATAGCTGCGGTGTAGTCGGTCGCATCTCGAACGAGTGGAAAGACGCTGGAGCTCAGTCTGGAGTACAGGAGTTGCTTTTTCTGAGCCTCCGTCGGGGGAGGGTGTGCTGAAGAGATGTAGGCCTCGAAGACTGCGAGCCAGTGATCAAAGTCTTTTCTGGCGTGAGGCGAGTGTGGATCCAGCTGCAGACGGTCAGGCTTGACTCTGATGTCCATGGTGACTGGGAAATCGTACAGCAATAAATTGTGGCGCTAACAATTATACATAAAGCCGAGAGACTGGTACAATAGAGGCTTTATTGCTGTACGATGTTGTCCCTCCATCCGCAAACTGTAGACTGAGGGACTGAGCAGCTCTCATACATATTTATACACAACTCCCTGTGGGCGGAGCTAGCCGGCAGGGGCTGACCGGAGGAACCTGTATTACAGGTACAGGCATACATCCCCCTACTGCAGTACACATGACTCACCTAACTACAGTGGTTATCTCACCACATTAGCCCTGTGCTAAACAGCCCCAGTCTGCCACATCCAACTGCCACTATAAGATTAATTGGTTTGATACAATTTATAATGGGCCAATGGGCAATGAAATGGTCCAGCTAGGCATAGGAGCATGCGGTGCCATGGGGGCGAGTTTAGGGTCATAGTTTGTGGACTATTTGCGATTTAAAAAAACCATCCTCATTTATACAAATTGCTGAGGACATTTTGACAGCTGTTTCAAATTCCGCTGGGGATTTGGGCATCTTGGCATTTGCTTTAACACTTGGTATTGGGGGAATATGGAGGACCTTTTAAAATACAGATTGGGGTTCACGGCTCTTCTTTTAGGGGCTGTAAGCTACGAGTTTTTGAAAACTTAACCTGACTGTGAGAGTTGTGGCAGAGTCAGACATGCCAAGATCCACTCTGGAGCTGACCAGTTCAGGAAGGGGGTCAGCAATCCTGGAATCTGCATCCGCCCACCATTTTCAAAGGGTTCTCGAGTCATCATGGCTCAATCAAATTTAAGCTCATTCGGTCAGATTACTAATTCCTTGGCCAGAGGTCTTAAAGACTGAAAGTGATGTAGAGCGGTGGAGGGGCATAGGTTGGACATTTCACAGCATGAGTTCTCGGCACCTAATAATAATAATAATCTTTATTAGTGTCACAAGTAGACTTGAAAGTCTTACAACTGGATCGAATAAGAAAAGATCTTTTCACCTTTCTGTAAAAGTAGTTTTTATCATTTTAGCTTGAAACTAAAGTTAAGTTTAAATTGATAACCTCAAAGAGTGGTTATTATTATTATTAGAAAGTTTACTTTACTCTACTTAGCAAGCCGGACCCGTGTGTAAACTACTGAGCGGTAAGTAGATGAAAGCTCCAGGAAGATATAGATTATGCCGGGGGATAACTTGAAATAATAGTTTGACCTGATTGGCATCCACCTAAGTCTGCCTAGGAGTCAGGGAAAGCCTGGATCACCATTTAGAATTACAGCGCTCCATCGACTATAGAGAGAATTCTAAGAATAGTGGTGAGCTTTTCACTTCAGAACACATAGCCAATGGGTCTCTGGCTGTGATGAGATAGGTAAGATTGGAATCAGGTGAGCAACTATCTGCAGCACAGTGAAGAGATGTTGGAGGTGGTTAGCCTGGTGTAAAAGACTCCAGGCAGGTGGAGAAAGATCAGGAGGGAAAGTTTACATTTGTCACAGACACAAATGATGTAGACAAGAGTTGTTTTGGTGCTGTGACAATGCCTGAAACATTTCCCACAACTCACTCACTCATGATGTTTATATCTCAGAATATGGGAGTTGCCCATGTTGTCACTGCTGTGGAAGTGACACAGAGATTGAAGGAGTATTGATAATGTTTCCAAGTCAGGATAGTGTGCGACTTGGTGGTGATGATGTTCTCTGGCACCACCCACTGTCCTTGTCCTTCTGGGTGGATGTTACAGGTTTGATAGTTAAATAGCCAAAGCCATGGCAAATGGGCTTGGGTCAATGTTTCAAATGATTGGCAGGTAGATATTTCCTCCACTACAATTCACCAGCAGTTAGATGTGAATGAAATTTGGCCCCGTCACCAACACTTCCATCCCTGGCCAGCTGGCTTCAATGTGTTTATGTTTATAATCATTACTGAAGGTTCCGTTACTTACTGGTTGGAGCTGTTAGACTGTGGGTGGTGGGGATGCATCCTGTGGTTGGGCAGAGGGATCGTACTCGTCTCTAAATGGAGAAGAAAGCACTTAGAGCTTGTTGTACAGTCACAGATCAAAAGATCATAAGAAATGGCAGATTTAGAAACATTAATTAACATTCATAGTTCAACCAAGCTGCTAGCCAGATTGTTAAAGGGGAAAAAAATTTTTTTTTCTTAGATCATGGGTGGGTATGTAAGACCTGTTGGTTGCAATACAGTGCCACAGGGAATATCAAGACACTTGAGGGCACCATTGGGGTAGGAAGTGTCTCCAGCTGTACCAGATGTGCTCAGGATTTCCAAGGGGCAGTTGGATTCACAGTGGAGCATCATGGAGGGCGAACCATCCTCAATCAAACATTGGCCACTCCACTGGCACCAAGAGTTTAGTAGGAACATAGGAACGGGAGTAGGCCATTCAGCTCATCGAGCCTGCTCCGCCTTTCAATTAGATCATGGGCGAACATTTACCTCGCTGACACTTCTCTGAGCTATCTCCATGTCCTTTGGTTTCCTTGTTTTCCAGGAATCTATCAATTTCTGTCTTGAACGTGTTCAATGTTTGAGCTTCCATGGCGCTCTGGGATAGAGGATTCCGAAGATTCACAACCCTCTGAATTAAGAGGTTTCCCCTCATCTCTGTCTTAAATGGTCTACCCCTTACCCTGAGATTATGTCATCTTGTTTCAGACTCCAGCTAGGGAACAAATCTCCTCGATATCCACCCTGCCAGACCTTGTAAGTTTCAATGACGTTGCCACTCAATCCTTGAAACTGTAATTAATACAGAGCCAGTCTCTGCACTTAACTCTCTTTGATGTGGTTGATGTGTGGCATTCTGGAGGGGACGGGGGTGGGGGGGGGGGGGGGTCGTGTGGGGGGGAAGGGTAGCGCTCAGGTGGACTTGGCACACGGTGAGGTCCACCACGTCAGGGCCATGTTTGTCTCGACCTGTTGTAACCCATGCCCATGTGACTCCCTGCCTGGACAACAGGAGAAGCACGCAGACCCGGAGAATCTCGCTAAGTGGATGCAAATTGGTCATTGAGGGGGAGGGGGGGGCGGAGCATAGTGCTCGGGTCGGCATCCAGTTGGACCTTGATTTCGGCTGGTTGCCCGATTCTCCGCCTAATTGCGATCCGCATTGCCGGTGTTGCAGAGCGGAGAATCCAGAACAAGGTCTCACCAAGATTCTATGATACTGCAGTAAGACATATTTCCTCCTCTACTCTGATCCCTTTTATGGAGGTCAGCATACCTTTCACCTTCCTCATTGCTTACTGAATACTCATTGTAGCTTTTAGTGACTTGTGTAAGGGTCCTTCCAGGTTGTTCTGTTTATTCCCTTATTTGCCCTTCTCTTTACTTTTGCTGTTACATTTTTGATCCAAGGATATTTAATCAACCTGCGTCTTTAAGGCAAAACAGCCTGTACGTCAACTTTAATCCAAACAGAAGCATCTAGAAGGCTGTTCTGATTTAAATTGGTGATTGCAGATGGATCGGCACCAATTTAAAACAAAATTTAGGCTACCCAATTATTTTTTTCAATTAAGGGGCAATTTAGCGTGGCCAATCCATGTATCCTACACATCTTTTAGTTTGTGGGGGTGAGACCCAGGCAAACATGGGGAGAATGTGCAAACTCCATATGGGCAATGACCCAGGGCCGGGATCGAACCTGGGACCTCAGCGCCGTGAGGCAGCAGTGCTAACCACTGTGCCACCATGCTGCCCCCTGGACTAGCACCAATGACATCAGCGATGACTCACTTTGATTGATTTGGCTGGTGACCAATTAATTGGACCAAAAGGGCTGTGCTCTGCCCGGTAACAGATGGTGATTGGATCGGATCCCACTGGAATGTTTCAGAGCTTCACGGGTTGGGTTTTGGTTTCAGTTTGATTGCTGTCTGCTCAGAGGAAGGACTGCTGTCCTCTCTCCTCTCTGTTTTTCTCCAGGAAAGCTGTGTTTCTGAACTGGCAGGGAGTGTGGATGAGTCTACGGACAGAACCTTGTCAGGCTGTGCAAGCAGGGGAGGACCAACTACCTCACTCTGCAGAGAGGCTGAGGCCTGGAAATAAACCATGAACTGAAAGCTGAGTTTGATGTTAAGCAAAGGGGCCTTTCCAGGATAAACTGTGAGTAATACATTTCCAAACTACAGAGAACAAGAGAGAATTACAGAGGGCCGTGTGGTGGCACAGTGGTTAGCACTATTGCCTCACAGCACCAGGAACGCAAGTTCAATTCCGACCTTGGGTGACTGTCCGGAGTCTGCATGTTCTCCCCGTGTCTGCGTGGGTTTCCTCCAGGTGCTCCGGTTTCCTCCCACAGTCCAAAGATGTGCAGGTTAGTTGGATTGATCATGATAAATTTTCCCCTTAGTGTCTAAAACTTTAGGTGGGGTTACTGGGCTACAGGGATAGGGTCAGGGTGTGGGCCTAGGCAGGGTACTCTTTCTAAGGGTTGGTGCAGACTCGATGGGCTGAATGGCCTCCTTCTGCACTGTAGAGATTCTATGATCCTATGCTGCAAACCAGTGACTTTAATCAGTGAGTGGGCAGTGAGGAAAGCGTGCTCAAGAACTGCCATTTGAAGCAAAAACTCTTATCCCTTGACCTTCATCCTTATTATTTTCACCCCCCCCCCCACTCTGTGTTTGTCGGTCCTATGTGTGTGGGTAGAGGGTGGGTAAAGGGGGGGGGGGGGTAATGGGTTAGCTTATTGTTATACAGTTAATTCACTGTTTAATATTTCAATATTATTCCTGTTATAAATAAACAGTAATTGTGTTTCAACTTACAAACCTGGGGCGGGATTCTCCGACCCCACGCAGGGTCGGAGAATCGGCTGGCAGTGGCGTTAATCCCGCTCCCGCAGGGTTTTAAAATCTCTGACCGGCCAAAAACCGGCGTTGTGCAAATCCCGCCGGCAGCCTCTGAAAACAGCTGGCGCCGGCGGGATGTCATTATATTTTTAGATTCCACAAATCTCCGACCCGAATGGGCCGAAGTCCCGCCGACGTGGCCACGAGTCACGTCGGCGAAAATCACAGTTGCTTTAAAACGGCGTCAACCATTGATGATGGTTGACGCCGTTCAGTGTCGGGGGGGGGGGGGGGGGGGGGGGGGGGGGGGGGGGGGGGGTTGCGGCATCGGGGGGGGGGGCGTGGGTTGCGGCATCGGGGGGGGGGTGGGTTGCGGCATCGGGGGGGTGGGTTGCGGCATGGGGGGGTGGGTTGCGGCATGGGGGGGTGGGTTGCGGCATCGGGGGTGGGTTGCGGCATCCGGGGGGTTGCGGCATGGGGGGGGGGGGGCATCGGGGGGGGGGTTGCGGCATCGGGGGGTGGGTTGCGGCATCGGGGGGGTTGCGGCATGGGGGGGGCATCGGGGGGGGTTGCGGCATCGGGGGGTGGGTTGCGGCATCCGGGGGTTTGCGGCATGGGGGGGGCATCGGGGGGGGTTGCGGCATCGGGGTTGGGTTGCGGCATCCGGGGGGTTGCGGCATGGGGGGGGGGGCATCGGGGGGGGTTGCGGCATCGGGGGGTGGGTTGCGGCATCCGGGGGTTGCGGCATGGGGGGGGCATCGGGGGGGGTTGCGGCATCGGGGTTGGGTTGCGGCATCCGGGGGGTTGCGGCATGGGGGGGAGGCATCGGGGGGGGGTTGCGGCATCGGGGGGTGGGTTGCAGCATCGGGGGGTGGGTTGCGGCATCCGGGGGGTTGCGGCATCGGGGGGTGGGTTGCGGCATCCGGGGGGTTGCGGCATCGGGGGGTGGGTTGCGGCATCCGGGGGGTTGCGGCATCGGGGGTGGGTTGCGGCATCGGGGGGTGGGTTGCGGCATCGGGGGGTGGGTTGCGGCATCCGGAGGGTTGCGGCATGGGGGGGGCATCGGGGGGGGGTTGCGGCATCGGGGGGTTGCGGCATCGGGGGGGTTGCGGCATCGGGGGGGGGGGTTTGGGGGCAGCGGCGTGCAGAAAGGGGGGGGCTACGGATGCCCTGGGCCAACGCACCGTCGCCCCCCCCTCTGTACGCCGCTGCCCCCTACCCCAACCACCCCCCCCTCACCACCCCTACCCCCCTCCAACGCCGCCCCCCATCTCTCGCAACGCCGCAACCCCCCCCTCTCAACGCCGGGTCCCCCCCCTCAACGCCGGTACCCACACCCCGTCCCCCTCCCTCTGAAGGCCGGTACCCACACACCCCCCCCTCTCCTCCTCCCCCCCTCCTTCCTCCTCCCCCCTCCTTCCTCCTCCCCCCTTCCTTCCTCCTCCCCCCTTCCTTCCTCCTCCCCCCTTCTTCCTCCTCCCCCCCTTCCTTCCTCCGTTAGTGGGGGGGGGGTGCGGCGTTAGTGGGGGGTGGGGGGGGGTGCGGCGTTGGAGGGGGGTAGGGGTGGTGAAGGGGGTAGGGGTGGTGAGGGGAGGGGGTTGGGGTAGGGGCAGCTGCGTGCAGAGGGGGGGCGACGGTGCGTTGGCCCCGGGCATCAGTCGCCCCCCTCCTCTGCACGCAGCTGCCCCTACCCCAACCCCCTCCCCTCACCACCCCTACCCCCTTCACCACCCCTACCCCCTTCACCACCCCTACCCCCCTCCAACGCCGCACCCCCCCACCCCCCACCCCCCACTAATGCCGCAACCCCCCCCCCCCAAATGCCGGGACCCCCCCCCCAAATGCCGGAACCCCCCCAAATGCCGGAACCCCCCCCCCCCAAATATGCCGGAACCCCCCCCCAAATATGCCGGAACCCCCCCCCCCCAAATGCCGGAACCCCCCCCCCCAAAATGCCGGACCCCCCCCCCCCCAAAATGCCGGAACCCCCCCCCCCCAAATGCCGGAACCCCCCCCCCCCAAATGCCGGAACCCCCCCCCTCAAATGCCGGGTCTGTCTCTCTCCTCCTCCTCCTCCAAAAAACGACGGGTCTCACCACTTCCGCAGCTGGTGAAACTGACGCGTATCGCGTCAGTCAGCTGCTGGCCCCTCCGGGAACGGAGAATGGCGGCCTAAAAGAAGGCCCCGACGCCGGAGTCATGTACACCGATTTTTCTCGCCGGAAATCGGCGTTACGACGGTCTGCGGACAATCCCGCCCCTGGTGACTAATTATTGAGCAGCCAAGAGCCAAAGAATTTGGGAATTTTTAGAATAATAATTTTTTAATTCACTTGTCTTGTGACTCCAGGGCATGTGGGGCTGTAATTGACTGCGCACCTGCCCTGGGTGCATAACACTTGTGAACAAGGACACCATTTGCACAGTCACACTACCCAAACTCTCACCATTGAAGAAATACTCTGCCTTTCTGTTCTTTCCACCAAAGTGAATAACTTCACACTTATTCACATTGTATTCCATGTGCCATATTCTAGCCAATACACCTAGCCTTCACACCCTCCTCACAACTCCCATTCCCCCACTGTTTGGTGTCATCAGCAACATTGAGAATATTTCAATTGGTCCCCACATCCCAATCATTTCTCTGGATTGTGTTATGGGTCAGGGTTTAGAGAACCCCAAAGTGTACCATGGAGTTCACCTGACCCACAACTTTTACTAGATTGTGGTATGGGGAGCACACAGCCCACTCTACAGGTGTGGTACAGCAGAAATGGAAAAGTATTTTTTATAGCAAAACAATGTTTATTCTATGAACTCAAGTTAACCTTTTTAAAACATACAGTGGGCATCTTAGCAACCATTAATTCAAATAAAACATCAAAGAATACAACACAAAGTAATCCTTTGAGCTTTCCTTTTAACATCTAGAAGACTTACAAAAGAAACACCTTTTATCAGAAGCACATCAGGTTAAAGTCACTGCTGAAAACATTTATAATTCTGAATTGACCAAATGATCAAGAGATAGTCTTTTCATGACAGAGAGACCAACAGTACACCTGCTCGTCTGGCTTCAGCTCCAACATTGAAAACAAAACTAAAACACACCCTGCAGCAAACAGCCTAAAACAAAAGTAAAAAGCTAACAGACATAGAACATAGAACATAGAACAGTACAGCACAGAACAGGCCCTTCAGCCCTCGATGTTGTGCCGAGCAATGATCACCCTACTTAAATAACCGTAACCCAACAATCCCCCCATTAACCTTACACTACGGGCAATTTAGCATGGCCAATCCACCTAACCCGCACATCTTTGGACTGTGGGAGGAAACCGGAGCACCCGGAGGAAACCCACGCACACACGGGGAGGACGTGCAGACTCCACACAGACAGTGACCCAGCCGGTAATCGAACCTGGGACCCTGGAGCTGTGAAACATTGATGCTAACCACCATGCTACCGTGAGGCCAAGCTCCACCCACACTCTGACATCACTGATAAACACTCATTTCTTAAAGGTACATTTCTTAAACACTCATTTCTTAAAGGTACTCTCACATGACAATTGTGAACAGTTGTGGCCCCAGCACTAATCCTTATGCGACTCCAGTAATAACAGCCTGTCCTCATAGAATTACCTATTTATTCCTGCTCTCTGCTTTTGGCTGCTGACCACTTCTCAATCCAGACTAGTATTTTTCCGCCAACCCCATGCACTCTAATATCATTTACCAATTTCCTGTGTGGGTCCATATCAAAAGCCCTCTGAAAATCTAAATATACCACATCTACTGGTTCTTCTTTATCAATGCTGCAAGAAACATCCCCCCAAAACTTCAACTGGGTTGTTAAACAGGATTTCCCTCTCTTACATCCATGTTGACTCAACACAATTTTACCACTCTTTACTAAATGTTCGGTTATCACATCCTTTATAAGAAATTCTAACATTTTGCCAACTGCTGGCATCAAACTAACAGGTCTGTAATTCTTCATTCTCCCTCTTCCTCTTAAATAATGGAGTTATATTTGCTACTTTATAATCTGAAGAACCATTCCAGGATCTATAGAATTTTGAAAGATAACTATCCTATTAACTCTATCCATCTCCTTCAACGCTGGGATGAAGCTCATTTGGTGAGTGGATTTATCAGCCCTCAATCCAGTTAACCTTTTAAGTACTTCCTCCTTGCTAATACTTTTTTTTTGTTTCATAGTTTCACAATTCCCTTGGTTGCTTACATCTGGGAAATTTTCCGTATTTGTGTTTGCGAAGACTGATGCCAAGTAACGTTTAGTTTCTCTGCCATTTCCTTGTTCTCCACTATACATTTTCCAGTACTCACCTGCAATGGGCTCACGTTTGTTCCTTTTCATTTCCCTATATAAGCTTTTTTGGTCCACCTTTATGTTCCTTGCTAGTTTCTTTTCATAGTCTCTTTTTCATTTCTTAATCAGTTTCTTGGTCCTCCTTTGCTCGATTCTAAATTGCTCCCAATCCTCAGGATTACCACTTTTTTATGCATCCTTATAAACCACTTTGTTTGGTCGAGTAGGTGGATGGTCATCTTTGACAAAGAGTGATGCAGATTTGAAATGTTAGCTCCGTTCTCTCTCTATAGAAGCATTTTCTATTTCTGTTTCAGATTCCAACATCAGCAGTAGTTTGCTTTTATGTTTGTAGAAGACATCTGCTTGGGCTGGAGAGGAACTTGCAATGGGAGGGACTGGATTCAGTGATCATTGTTGCTCGTTTTGGGTGAGTGTGCTTAACACTCACTTGGCTCTGTTTCTCGTTCTGAGCTCTGGAATCGCCAGGTGCCGTAAAGACACCGTCACAAGTATCACGGTCAAGTTCAAAGCAATAAAGCTGTACACTAATTAGTAAGTCCAAAACAATTAGAGTTTATTATAACACAATTATAATAACACTTACGCATACGCTAAAGATTAAACTTACTTCTATCACTAAACAACTAATACTTAGCTAAGAAGGAACTGCGAGGTCAGGGAACAAGGCCTTTGTTCTGGTCTGGTCTGTAGGATTCGGATCACTATCAGTCGGCAAGGGTGTCAGTAATGCCGGTTTCAGGTAGCGGTCGTTGTTTAGGCACTCACGTATTGGCGGCTGCTGTTCGACGACTGATGTAGAAGACAGGGGTCTGGAGGCTGGAGTCGGAGGCCGGAGACAGGAGACTGAACCATGTGTGGGACCTTTCTTTTATAGGTCCCAGGGGGTCCGTGCCCCTTTGGGCGGGCTCCCTCACCTGCTGGGGATCGATTGGGTCTCTTCCCAATCGATATGGTTTGAACCCCCCAATCCTAGGGCCGTTCCTTGATCGCTGGGGCTGTTCTCAGGACTTATTGTCCTGGGATTCTCTGGCTCCACCATGTCTGGTCTGCTACAGAATGTATCGATTGATACTTAATTTGTGTCCATTGTACCTGGGACTGGCCCGGTATCACCTCATTAATATGCTAACGGTTTTCCATTTACAACGCTGCCTGATCTCTGCAGCTGTCGGGAAACCGGTTTCTGCAATTGTCTCAATGCATAATTGCTCTGCAAACTATTTGCTCTTTAACATGTCCGTTTTCCCTGCACGCTTTGCAGTCTTCCATTTTGTGTTCGTTAGTGGCCATCTTAGATGGCTACACTCCCTCCTTGTGACCCTCACTAGAAATTGTGAAGGATCACCTATGTACGGTTCCTTTGTGTTCCTTTGTGTTCCTTTGGGTTCCCTGACCTTAGCGAGTTTCAGGGTGTCTACTCTGTCTTCAACTATGGCAAAAATTTTTAGCTAACATTTTTCTAATTGCCGCTATGTTAAATGGGGACATGCATTATCAATTTGAATCGGGAACCTCTAACTATCGCAATAACTACTCTCGTCTTACGTTTAAACATCCTATCACTTTCTAGAGCCTTACATCCTATAAAATCCTAAAGTCTTACTCATTCATTCCACAGTATCTTTACATCTCGCTTTCTGACTCAGCAGTCGAGTACAGAACAATATAATACATTCATAATCATGTTATTTACAGATCACATTAAATAAATCTCTTATACATCAAGGGGTTGGGGGGATTGGTGAAATCCGAAAATAGGGGATTGAACTCTGTAAATGGTTGAGGGGCAAGAGCGGGAGGCTCTCCTTTTCCATTTCCTCATCCTGAGGGTCTGCACTATGATGCAGAGGACTGCAATCACCAAAAGTGATTCAATTATATATGAAAGCGAGTACCAGGTCATGAATTTTGTGCACCAGGTCTGAACCTCGCTGTTCATCACTGGGCTTGGAGAAGTCGGTGTGTGGGAAACATTAGCGGCGGGGGTCATGGGGAAAACATGGTTTGTGTCCGTGCGCAAAAATACAAAAACAGTAAGTAAAAACATGTAGGGCGAGATTCTCCCATATGGGGAGAAATCGTAAGGCTGGCGTCAAACCCGGGCGGGTTTGACGCCAGCCCCCCCCTTCCCGACCGGGAACCGATTCTGGTCCCCGGTCGGGGCTAGCAGCCCGACGCCGTAAGCTCCGGCATCACGGGCTTAACGAATTTCGTTAAGCCCGCTTGCCGGAGTTAGCGCCGGCTGACGCGTCATATGACGTCAGCCGTGCATGTGCGGATTGGAAGACTCCAACCCGCGCATGCGCAGATGATGTCATCGCGCATTTGCGCGAAACATGCGCATGCGCGGGCCGGGTTGCCCCTCAGCCACCCCGCGAATGGATACTGCGGGGCGGCGGAAGGAGAAATAGTGCGCGGGCATCGGGCCCGCTGCCCGCGATCGGTGCCCACCGATCGCGGGCCCATGGCACCCTTGGCACGGCCGTGGTACTGCCGTGCCAATCGGTGCCATGGTTATAAAATGCGAGTGTTTACGGCCGTTTTTACGAACGGCCAGACCAGGTGTGTTTGCCGTTCGTAAAAACAGCCGTAAAGGGCTGGGAACTCGGCCCATCTATCAGCTGTGAATCGCTGCCGGCCGTAAAAAAACGGAGGCAGCGATTCGTGTCGGGAGTTGGGCGTGGGGGGGGAGGGGGGGGGGAGAATAGCGGGAGGGCGTCAGAACAGCGTGGCCGTAAAATTTTACGAGCCACGCTATTCTCCGCACCATCGGGAGTGCGGAGAATCTCGCCCGTAGTTTTCCATCGTGGTCTTCTTTCTTCTCTTCCTCCTCTTCCTTCTGTATGGCTGATCTTGCTCTGATCCCTCCTTCGACTGTTCGAAAGCTATGGGATCAAGCACAGTATCTGTCAGTACACAGTTTAATATCTGTAATGTTAGTGTATCTGTCCTCTCATTCCAATTGTCCCTTAAATGAATGGCCAAGTCACACCCTGTGACTCCCCTCATTTATTTTTTTCAAAAGCGAATTTAGGACCAGACATACACCTAACAACTTTTCCACTGCGAGCCGTCTCGCAGGCTTTGCGATTTACCATCCGAATGTTCCTGGATGTAAATAGCATGTGGGATGGCTGCCGAAGGGCTACCTTAAAGAAAAATGAAACCAAAGTTTGGAACGAAAAGGTCGAATGAGTTGTATATGGGCCGCTACGGGTAAGATTTGAATGGGATCCCCGGGTAGTGCGTGCTGTGCTGTACCCGAGCTTAGCTGACCAAAAGGGGGTTCTCAGACAGGGCGGGTCCTCAATGCCGTTTCTCCACTGCCTGAGCAACCTGAAATGAACGGGCAAGAATGTATTCGTAGTGGAATTGCAGCCTCTATTCCCAGAATAGAGGGGCACCTAAAAAACAAAGGAGGAGCCAAGATGCTCCAACATCTACAAACAGAAGACAAGTCGTGAACATTGTCGGTTCACCAGAGGATATTTAAATTGAGTGAAGTTCTCAGAAGTTTCTGCGGACAAACTAACGTGCATGTGAGGCGGTCACAAGCTTTTCAGCTGAAAAGGGGGTGGCCGATCTCCAATCAAACCCTAAACATATAAACAAACAAACATACATACAGGTTCCATCAGAAAGGACATTGCTTCCCTCAAGCGGTTCCTCTTTTACATCATCTGGACACCTCACTTCTCCTTATTCTCTGTGAACAGGGTCACAAAGGGGTTGCCGTGTCGGGAGTCAGACATCAAGTCTTCCTCTTCTCCTGGATCCCATACCCTCGTATGGATCAGGCATGCAATCTTTGCATTATGTGACCGGGGGTCACTCTCGTCGTTACAGACAAGCCGCCAAGAATTGTCCCTGTGCCAAAATGTGGGGTCTAAATTTGAAGGGGCATTGTCGGGGTCATCGGTGTTGGGTGGTGGGTCTGGGTGTGGGTGTGGATATTTAATGTAGGTGACATCCATGGGGTCACTGGAGTCGGGGTCGTAGTTGCTAAAGTGGGGGCTGTAGGGTGGAGTGCTGTTGCTGTCCTCATTGTCAAAGTCACTGTCACTGTCTCTGCTGTGGCAGCTTGTGGGCGTTCCGGGGCGTGGTCTGGAGTCAGTGGGCGGAGTTGAGGGCGAGTCCGATGAGGAACTGGTCTGTGAGGGGGAGGGTGGAAATGTGTCTCTTGTGGGCGGAGCGAGATGTTCTGCTGCGTCCAGTAGGACATGGTGTGAGTGGTTGGACTGTGTTCCATAAGCCTTCAGTTGGTTAATATGAAACCATGCAATCTTACCGTTGGGGTATTTAATCCTATAAACTGAGGGGCTGATTTTGTCCGAAATTGAATACAGGCCGAAAAATTTAGGAGCCAAAAACATGCTGGGGTTGTAAACAGATAACATATCCTGTTGTCCAACCTGAAATTCCATGGGGTGTACATTCTTATTAAAACAAGCCGTGCTCTGTTTTCATCGTTTGCCCAATGTTACTGCGGCTGCTAACTGTGCAGACCTCACAGTTTCCACTAAATCTTTGACTGCTTTCTCATGTGTGAGGGCTGTCACTTTGGGGCTGGTCATGTCCAGTCCTAAAAGGAATTCTGTCCCTTTCATAGGGCATCCGGTCATGAGTGTGTGCGGGGTGAAACCTGTAGATGATGAGACTGTGTTGCGGATGAACATTAGTGCGAATGGGAGCACTGAATCCCAAGTCGAATTGTTCTCCTGTACCACCTTCCTAAGGGTCGATTTTAGGGTCCGATTCATGCGTTCTACTATCCCGCTTGACAGGGGGTGATACGCAATGTGGAAATTCTGTTTTATGCCGAATATGGTCAGGACATTCTTCATGACCCGTCCTGTAAAGTGAGATCCCTGATCTGACTCTATACTTCTGGGGAGACCCCATCTCGTAAAGATGTGGTGGGTCAGGATCTTTGCAGCTGTCTTAGCTGTGTTGGTTCGTGAAGGGAAGGCCTCTACCCATTTGGTAAAGGTAGCTATAACCACCATAGAACATAGAACAGTACAGCACAGAACAGGCCCTTCGGCCCTCGATGTTGTGCCGAGCAATGATCACCCTACTTAAACCCACGTAACCCAACAATCCCCCCATTAACCTTACACTACGGGCAATTTAGCATGGCCAATCCACCTAACCCGCACATCTTTGGACTGTGGGAGGAAACCGGAGCACCCGGAGGAAACCCACGCACACACGGGGAGGACGTGCAGACTCCACACAGACAGTGACCCAGCCGGGAATCGAACCTAGGACCCTGGAGCTGTGAAGCATTGATGCTAACCACCATGCTACCGTGAGGCCCCGAACATATTTATAGCCATTCCTGCAAGGGGGCAATGGTCCTATAAAATCGATTTGGAGGTTTGTCCAGGGGCCATTAACGGGGCGAGTGTGGCTGAGTTGTGCCTTCTTTGAGTACCTCTCCGGGTTATTTTGTGCACAAATTAGACAATTCTCGATGTAGTCACATCTTTTCATAAGTTGGGCCACCAACAGAGTTGTCTAAGGTGTCTTGTGGTCGGGTCGATCCCTTGGTGTCCATGACTGTCATGGAATAAGGCAATCATTTGATTCCTATCTTGCTCAGGAACCACATACAGTTTGTCTTTGATGATCACACCCTCATGTGTGGTCAAAGCGTGCCTGAATCTATCATACTGTGCTACAAAGGTTCCTTTAAAAATCTCCCGGAGATTTCCGTCCTGTTTCTGTGCCTGTATTAAATCTTTGCTGTCTGTCTGTGAGACCTGAACTGCACTCACAGGGGCGCTAGCTGGTGCGCTAGCTGGGGGTGTCCAAAAGTGACCTCGCCTGGAACCTGCTTTTGCCAGTGCGTCGGCTTTTACATTTCCAGGGGGGGTTGACCTATGGTGACTCCTAACTTTAACTATGCCAAAAGTTCTATCCTTTGCCTTTTCTAGGATATGGCGGGGTAGTGGGGCTGAAGGAAGGGGCTTCCCGTCTGCGGAGACAAAACCTTGTGTCCTCCACAGGGGTAGAAAATCGGTCAGGCTGTTACAAGCATATAAGCTGTCCAAATATATGTCTGCTGGGCTGGGAAACGAATCTGGGTGGTCCACTATGTATGCGATGGCCGCGAGCTCTGCTGCCTGCGCGCCTAAGTGACCTGGTAATTTTAAAGAAATTTCCTCTAGTGCGCGACCCTGCGCATCCTCCACATAGATCCCGCATCCAGTGATGCATTCTCCATCTAAAACTGTGGATGAACCGTCCACATATATTTTCAGTGGGGCACACGTGTCGGTGTGCTGGGGGCTCTGGCTTGAATTCCCCATCTTTCTGGGGGGCGTCTTTGCAATGAAGGGTCCTGTGTTGTGTAGGGGTGCTACAATTTCACATTCATGGGGCTGTCCTGGATACTGGAGGTTGTCTGCTAAAATGTGTGTGTCCTGGTCCGTTTAACTGTTATGTCCCGTCCTTGCAACAGTAACGTCCACCTAGCTGCTCTGATCTCGCTCACTGAACCGTCCTTCAGTCGACCGTCTAAAAGTAACTGTGTGGGGGTGTGCTCGGTCAAAATGGTGATGGCATTGAGTCCGGTAACGTACGAGAAGTACTGAACTGCCCAAAAAACTGCTAGGAGGTGCCTCTCGCAGGCTGGAAATCCTTGCTCTACGGGGTCTAAAAGTCGTGAGGCATAAGCCACGGGTCGTAGCTGCTCGTTCCATTCCTGAAGGAGCACGGCCGAGAGGGTCAGATCTGTGCTCGCTACCTCTATTGCATAGGGGGAGAGTTGGTCTGGGACTTGTAGCGCGGGTGCTGCGCTAAGGGCTTTCTTTAACTTTTCCACAGCCTCTGTATGCTGCGGAAGCCATTCCCACAGGGCTCCTTTCTTAAGTAGGTCTGAGAGTGGGGCTGCCTTTGTCGCAAAACCATCGATATGGTTCCGACAGTACCCAACCAGTCCTAAAAACGACCGGAGGGCTGAAACATTCTGGGAAAGGGGCAATTTGACAATCGATTCAATTCTTTTGAACTCGATCTCGCGTTTGCCGTGCGTGATGACTGTACCCAAATACATCACTTGGTTCTCTAATATTTGGGCCTTTCTGGGGTTAACTTTACATCCGATTGAGTTCAGAAGTTCCAGGAGCTCGGCCAGAAGCGTGATGTGCTCTGCCTTGGTGTCTGTCTGCAGTAATAGGTCGTCCACATACTGTACCAGACATTCAGGTCGGGAAAATTTGACTAATCCATTTGCCAGCTGGCGGTGGAAAATGGAGGGTGAATTGTGGAATCCTTGTGGGAGGCATGTCCACGTATACTGCTGTCCTTTAAATGTGAAGGCAAATTTGTACTGGCACACCTTTGCCAATGGGATTGACCAGAAGCCATTGCTAATGTCCAATACCGTGAAATATTTGGAGTGGAGTCCCTGCTTGAGCATGGTCTCGGGACTTGTTGCTACCGTGGGGGCTACTGCTGGGGTTACTTTGTTGAGTTCCCGATAATCAATGGTCAGACGCCATGATCCGTCGGGCTTCCTCACTGGCCAAATAGGTGCATTATTGGTCGAGGCTACTGTCCTAAGTACCCCCTGCTCCAATAAGCTTTCTATCACTTTTCCAATTTCTCCCTCTGCTTCTAGGGGATATCGATACTGTTTCTGTAGTCTGGGGTCAGGTCCAGTAACTTGAACTTGTCCAGTCATTCTGCCGCAGTCGTGCCGGTGACTGGCAAATGCTGTCCTGTGTCGGTTTAAAACTGCCCTAACTTGTCTGTCCATACTAAGCGTGGTCAGGTCGAAACAATAGTCGCCTACAGCACTAATCCTATTTGCATACTCTCCTACTGTGAGAGTTGCGGGTGCTCTGTCCGATTTTGCCATTCTCCAGACACACTGATTTACTGGATCGAACGACAGGCTGTGGGCATTCATAAAATCAATACCCAGTATGTGTTCTGCTGTGCGGGGCAGATTAACTAAAACAATGGGGTGTCTGGTGGAGATATTCCCTAGCTGAATTGCTACGGGGGCTGTAATGTGTCCCTGCTGCGAGTGACCTGTAAATCCGCTGAGTGTAATTGTGGATGTGGTCGGCCACGTGTCTGCCTGTGGTGTAATGGTGGAATTAATTGTGGTGCGGGACCCTCCTGTGTCCCAAAGTAATTCTATGGGCTTCCCTCTAACCTTTGCTGTGACTACTGGCCTTCCGGATTGGTCCCAGAGGGTGTCACAGACCCAAGTGGGGGAGCTCGAACACCGTCAGTCCATTCCGTCCACATTGGTCTGTCCTGACTGTATCCCTATACTGTGAATAGGCTTAGGTTTATTCCTATTCAGAGTGCCTATCTGCTGTCCTCTCTGAGATCTCTGTGGGCCGTTGCATTCCCTTGCAAAATGTCCTAATTGTCCACAGTTGTAGCATTCCTGCGACTTCTGTGGAGGGCTGTTCTTCCCTTTGTTTACCCATGCGGGGTTTTGGTGCGCTCTCACTGCCTGAATATCTGCTGCAGCCTGCGCTTCCTCTGGGGTCTTCACTTTAACTTTGCCCTGGACAGATTGTTCCCAAGCGCGGGACAATCTTTTCAGAACCCATTTCTCATTATGGGCCTCTTCTGAGGGGTCGTAACTATTGCAAACATTCTGTCCTGTATCTGTGGCATGGGAGATTATGGTGCGGGTCCATTTAACCATATTGTCTCGGTTTAAATGTGCGCGGTCTAATTCGCCAAAAACGGCAGTGAAATGGATCCACAGCCTTCCTGCGAACGCTGTGGGATGCTCTGTCCTCTTTTGCCTACATTTATTTAGGCCTTCGACTGGGTCTCCTCTATTGTACCCTATCGCGTCTAAAATAGATGTATGCATCTCTTCGAGGGTGCCTCCTCCAACGTTCTGTGGGTCGGGGAGGGCTGCAACTACTGATGAGTCTAAACTCAAAACAGTGAGCTTCACCTGCTCTCTCTCATCCAGGCCGTACATGGTCGCCTGCTGTTTCACTTTCGTGAAAAATTGGTGGGGGTCTGCGGTGGGGAGAAACGGGGTGATTTTCTCACACGCGTCCCTGAGTTGCGTTACAGTTAAGGTGATGTCGGGTGTGCCGTCCGTGGTTGCCTTTCTTTGGGTGGTGACTGGGTTCATAGGTGCGGCTGCTATCTGATCTGTGGGGGGTTGGGATGCTTTCCTCTTCTGTTGCGCTGCTGGCGCACATGTTCCCTGAACATAGCGCTGCGCGTCTCGCTCAATTCTTGCCAATCTGGGGCATTTTCCTCATCTAACTGTGTTCCAAAGGTGCTTTGGAGCCCATTCTGTACGGAAAGCAGAGATTGCAGCTCCGCAATCTGCTTCCTACACTTTGCGTGGTCCACTGTGCTCTGTCTTTGCTCAGTGGTGGCAGCATGGAGTGCTCTTAAAGCTGCCTTTAGGTCAGAGAATTGCCTCTGCAATACCTCTACCTGCTTTTCTGACTCTTCTCGTATCAGGACTGCACGCTGCACATCTTGATAGGCTTTTTCGTATTGGGTTTGGGAACTGCTCAGATGGGCTAGACACGACTGATGTGCCCTCTTGGCATCATCCACCTCTCTAACCTTCTCTGCCAGCTTCCCTCTTAGCTCGAGGTTTTCCCTTTCGATGTCCCTGACATCCACTTTACTCATTCTATTCCTCTCCTCTAACTCTGCTCGGAGCGTCCGGACGACCTCCTCTGTGCCTCGCAATTGTGCAAACAGGACACAATTGCCATCGGCTTGCGTGCTTTACTTAGATTCTTTTTATGAATTTGAGAGAGGTTCTCCCACCAAGTGTGTCCTATACTCCCGGGACCTGTCTCCTCATTCATACAAAACTCATTCCAAAGGGGCCATCCTTTCCCTTTGAGATATTTTCGGAGTTCCAGCTCCCATACAGGACACTGGCCTACTCTCCTACTGCTGGTCGCTGCGACCAAGAACTGTTCTGGGTTCATGAGGCGTTCCATTGCCTGCATGGCCATTTCCTCTTTCTGTCTTTAATTTGGAACAGGGGATGTTCAGGTAATGTTTTAAAAGACGGGTAAGGCTTTTGCTATGTTCCGCTTAAAAACTCCCGACAGTTTGTCGCAACAAAAATCTCTCAGGTTAACCTTACAACCCTGTTAGTTACACATGTAAAAACACACTTCCGAATTATCGTTATTGATTTGAACTCCTTGAACACCTGTGGTATTTCCTTTTTCCCAATTAAATTTCCAATTCAAATTTCTGGGTTCTCTCGGAGTGGGGGGGGGGCACTTCTAATCGAGTCCCGGCGGAGTCACCACTAAATGTTGCTCGTTTTGGGTGAGTGTGCTTAACACTCACTTGGCTCTGTTTCTCGTTCAAAGCTCTGGAGTCGCCAGGTGCCGTAAAGACACCATCACAAGTATCAAGGTCAAGTTCAAAGCAATAAAGCTGTACACCAATTAGTAAGTCCAAAACAATTAGAGTTTATTATAACACAATTATAATAACACTCACGCACACGCTAAAGATTAAACTTACTTCTACCACTAAACAACTAATACTTAGCTAAGAAGGAACTGCGAGGTCAGGGAACAAGGCCTTTGTTTTGGTCTGGTCTGCAGGCTTCGGATCACTATCAGTCGGCAAGGGTGTCAGTAATGCCGGTTTCAGGTAGCGGTCGTTGTTTAGGCACTCACGTATTGGCGGCTGCTGCTCGACGGCTGATGTAGAAGACAGGGGTCTGGAGGCTGGAGTCGGAGGCCGGAGACAGGAGACTGAACCATGTGTGGGACCTTTCTTTTATAGGTCCCAGGGGGTCCGCGCCCCTTTGGGCGGGCTCCCTCACCTGCTGGGGATCGATTGGGCCTCTTCCCAATCGATATGGTTTGAACCCCCCAATCCTAGGGCCGTTCCTTGATCGCTGGGGTGGTTCTTAGGACTTATTGTCCTGGGCTTCTCTGGCTCCACCGCGTCTGGTCTGCTACAGAATGTATCGATTGATACTTAATTTGTGTCCATTGTACCTGGGACTGGCCCGGTATCACCTCATTAATATGCTAACGGCTTTCCATTTACAACGCTGCCTGATCTCTGCAGCTGTCGGGAAACCGGTTTCTGCAATTGTCTCAATGCATAATTGCTCTGCAAACTGTTTGCGCTTTAACATGTCCGTTTTCCCTGCACTCTTTGCAGTCTTCCATTTTGTGTTCGTTAGTGGCCATCTTAGATGGCTACATCATGGTCCACGTAGATATCACTGAGATAGGTAGAATTAAACAAGAGATTTTGCTCAGGGAATATGAGCCGATATGGGCTAAATTCATTGGGTTAAAGTACTTGAGCCCCAAGAAAATTGGTTTAGAGTGAATCAGAGTAGAGAGTCAAATGTATGGCTCAAAGATTGATGTTGGAGGAACAGGTTTTGACTCATGAGTCATTTGGGTAGCACGGTGGCACAATGGTTAGCACTGCTGCCTCACAGCGCCAGGGAGCCAGGTTCAATTCCGGCCTTGGGTGTCTGTGGAGTTTGCACGTTCTCCCCGTGTCTGTGTGGATTTTCTCCCAAAATCCAAAAATGTGCCGGTTAGGTGGATTGGCCATGATAAATTTTCCCGTTGGTGTTCAAAGCTATGTAGGTTAGATGGTGCTATGGGATAAAGGGGCTAGGCTGGGAGTGGGCCCAACTCTATCAGAGGGTAGATGCAGACTTGATGGGATCAATCTTCTGGACTGTAGGAATTCTATGGTTCTATAGATGTGGAGAGGATGTTTCCTCTTGTGGGGCACTGTTTAAAAATAAAGGGTCGCCTGTTTAAAACGTAGATGAGAATTCTATCAGAAGGTGGTGCGTCTTTGGAATTCTCTTCCTGAAAGGGTGATAGAAGCAGAGTCTTTGGATATTTTAAAGCCAGCGGTGGACAGATTCTTGGTAAACCAGGAGGTAATAGGTTATGGGGATAGACGAGATGCAAATTTGAGGTACTGTCAGATAAACCATGATCCTATTAAATGGCAGAGCAGGTTCGAGGGGCTGGATGTCCTACTCCTGCTCCTTGGCCGTATGTTTGTGTGTTCGTGTTCACTCCGTCCACCACCGGCACACAGGAGCAGCTGTGTGTATCACCAACAAGATCCACTGCAGGAACTCACCAAGGCTCCTTAAGCAGCATCTTCCAAACCCATGACCATGACCAATTGGAAGGACAATGGCAGCAGGTTTATGGGAACACCACCACCTGGAGGTCCCAACTTGCTACTTTTAGAATAATAATCTTTTACTATTATCACAAGTAAGCTTACATTAACACTGCAATCAAGTTACTGTGAAAAGCCCCTAGTCGCCACATTCCGGCGCCTGTTCGAGTACACTGAGGGAGAATTCAGAATGTCCAAATTACCTAACAACACGTCTTTCGTGACTTGTGGGAGGAAACCGGAGCACCCGGAGGAAACCCACACAGAGTGTTGACTCTGCACAGACAGTGACCCAAGTCGGGAATCACACCCGGGACCCTGGCGCTGTGAAGCAACAATGCCAACCACTGTGCTAAGTGGTAGTAAATAGGCCTTGTTAAGAACAGTGGGGTGATATATGCTGAAAGGTACAGGGCAAGATTTGAATAATTGTAGAGCACTTTACATTGTGTTTTGCACAGGTAATGGATGAGGTGAACGTTGAGAGGTAGAAAGAGCTAGAAAGGTTGGCTCTGTTCAGAATGGGTCAGTCACCAGGCCTGCAGGACTGGAATTCCAGGTTGTGGGAATAACCTGGGGTGGAGATAGCGGAAGATCTTCCCATGAATCTCTCTTTGTCCCTTATTAAGGGGAGGCGCCTGAGGATTGGAGAGTGGCAAACGTGAACCTTTATTCAAGAAAGGATAGAACACTTCCACAAAACTGCAGGCCATGTAGCTTAACATCAGCGGAGGGTAAGGTTTTATTGAAAATTAATCAAGGGAAATCATCAACATGTGCTTGCATTTCTGCCTGTGTCAATTAAGGAGAGTGAGCATGGATTTGTAAATTTGTAAATTGTGCCTGAAGAATCTATTTGAATTTGTTGCTGAAGTAACAGAAAAGATGGAAGAAGGAAATGCAGTGGATGTTGACGATATGGACTCTGGAAAGGTTTTTGATAAAGTGCCACATACAAGGCTCATGGACAAAATTAAGCGTTTTTTAAATTCATTTTTTTACGAGATGTGGGTGGCACTGGCTAGGCTAGCATTTGTTGCCCGTCCCTAATTGCCCTTGAGAAGGTGGTGAGCTACCTTCTTGAACTGTTGCAGATCATGGTATGCAGGTACACCCATTGTGCTTTTATGTGGGGAGTTCCAGGAATTTGACCCAGTGACAGTGAAGAACAGTGAGTGACTTAGAGGGAAACTTATAAGTGATGGTGTTCCCAGGTATCTTCTGTCCTTATCCTTCTAGATGGCAATGGTCATGGGCTTTGAGTGTGAACAAAGAATAAAGAAAAGTACAGCACAGGAACAGGTCCTTCGGCTCTCCGAGCCTGTGCCGACCATGCTGCCCGTCTAAACAAAAATCTTCTGCACTTCCGGGTTCCGTGTCCCTCTATTCCCATCCTATTCTGGCTGGTTTAGCTCACCAGGCTAAATCGCTGGCTTTTAAAGCAGACCAAGCAGGCCAGCAGCACGGTTCGATTCCCGTACCAGCCTCCCCGGACAGGTGCCGGAATGTGGCGACTAGGGGCTTTTCACAGTAACTTCATTGAAGCCTACTCGTGACAATAAGTGATTTTCATTTCATTTCATTTTTCATGTATTTGTTAAGATGCCCCTTAAACATCACTATAATCCCTGCTTCCACCACCTCCTCCGGCAGCGAGTTCCAGGCACACACTACCCTCTGTGTAAAAAACTTGCCTCGTACATCTCCTCTAAACCTTGCCCCTTGCACCTTAAACCTATGCCCCCTAGTAATTGACCCCTCTAACCTGGGAAAAAGCCTCTGACTATCCACTCTGTCTATGCCCCTCATACTTTTGTAGACCTCTATGAGGTCGCCCCTCAACCTCCGTCGTTCCAGTGAGAACAAACCGAGTTTATTCAACCTCTCCTCATAGCTAAGGACCTCCATACCAGGCAACATCCTGGCAAATCTCTTCTGCAACCTCTCTAAAGCCTCCACATCCTTCTGGTAGTGTGGCGACCAGAATTGAACACGATACTCCAAGTGTGGCCTAACTAAGGTTCTATATAGCTGCAACATGACTTGCCAATTCTTATACTCAATGCCCCGGCTAATGAAGGCAAGCATGCCGTATGCCTTCTTGACTACCTTCTTCATTTGTGTTGCCCTTTCAGTGACCTGTGGACCTGTACACCTGGATCTCTTGACTGTCAATACTCTTGAGGGTTCTACCATTCACTGTATATTCCCTACCTGCATTAGACCTTGCAAAATGCATTACCTCACATTTGTCTGGATTAAACTCCATCTGCCATCTCTCTGTCCAAGTCTCCAAACGATCTAAATCCTGCTGTATTCTCTGATAGTCCTCATCGCGATCCGCAATTCCACCAACCTTTGCGTCGTCTGCAAACTTACTGATCAGACCAGTTACATTTTCCTCCAAATCATTTCTATATACTACGAACAGCAAAGGTCCCAGCACTGATCCCTGCGGAACACCACTAGTCACAGCCCTCCAATCAGAAAAGCACCCTTCCATTGCTACCCTCTGCCTTCTGTAGCCAGTTCTGTATCCATCGTGCCAGCTCACCCCGATCCCTTGTGACTTCACCTTTTGTACCAATCTGCCATGAGGGACCTTGTCAAAGGTGCTGCTGAAGGAGCCTTGCTGAATTCCTGCAGTGCATTTTGCAGTTGGTACACATGGCTGTGACTGTGCATCAGTGGTGGAGAGTTTGAATGTTTGTGGAAGGGGGAGCAATCAAGCGGGGCTGCTTTCTCCTGGATGGTGCCGAGCTTCTTGAGTGTTGTTGGAGCTGCACTCATCCAGGCAAGTAGAGAGTATTTCATCACACTCCTGACTTGCGCCTTGTAGATGCCGAACAGGTTTGGGAGGTCAGGAAGTGAGTTACTCATCACAGGATTCCTAGCCTTTGACCTGCTCTTGTAGCCACTGGTATTTAAATGGCTAGTCCAGTTCAGTTTCTGATCAATGGTAACCCCCAGGATATTGATAGTGAGGCTTTCAGCAATGGTATTGCCATTGAATGTCAAGGGGCAATGGTTTGATTCTCTCTTAATAGAGATGGACATTGTGTGGCACACATGTTGCTGCATTTGGACATGGACTGCGTCATTATCTGAGGAGACACCAATGGTAGTGAACATTGTGCAATTATCAGCAAACATTCCCACTTCTGACCTTATGATGGAAGGGAGGTCATTGATGAAGCATCTGTAGATGGTTGGGCCTAAACACTACCCTGAGGAACTCCTGCAGTGGTATCCTGGAGCTGAGATGATTGACCTCCAACCACCACCTTCCTTTGTGCCGGTATGACTCCAACCAGCGGAGAGGCTTCCCCCTGATTCCCATTGACTCCAGTTTAGCGAGGGCTCCTTGATGCCATATTTGGTCAAATGCTGTCTTGATATCAAGGGCAGTCACTCTCACATCACCTCTGCATTCAGGGCTTTTGTCCATTTTTGAACCAAGGCTGTAATGAGGTCAGGAGCTGAGTGACCCTGGCGGAGTCCAAACTTAGTGTCTGTGAGCAGGTTATTGCTGAGTAAGTGCCGCTTAATAGCACTGTTGATGACTCCTTCCATCACTTTACTGATGATGGAGAGTAGACTGACAGGGTGGTAATTGGCTGGGTTGGATTTGTCCTGTTTCCTGTGCACAAGACACACCTGGGCAATTTTCCACATTGCCAGGTAGATGCCAGTGTTGTAGCTGGACTGGAACAGCTTGGCTAGGGCTGCGGCAAGTTCTGGAGCACAAGTCTTCAGTACTATTGCCGGAATATTGTCAGGACCCATAGCCTTTGCAGTATCCAGTGCCGTCAGCTGTTTCATGATATCACCTGGAGTGAATCGTATTGGCTGATGACTGACATCTGTGATGCTGGGGACCTCCGGAGGAGACCGAGATGGATCATCCACTCGCACTTCTGGCTGAAGATTGTTGCGAATGCCTCAGCCTCGTCTTTTGCACATATGTGCTGGGCTCCTCCATCATTTAGGATGGGGTATTTGTGGAGCCTCCTCCTCCAGTGAGTTGTTTAATTGTCCACCAACATTGACAGCTGGATGTGGCAGACTGCAGAGCTTAGATCTGGTGCGTGCATTGTGGAATCGCTTCGCTCTGTCTATTTCTTCCAGCTTATGCTGTTTGACACACAAGTAGTCCTGTGTTGTAGCTTCACCAGGTTGACACTCATTTTTAGGTACCCCTGGTGTTGCTCCTGGAATGCTCTCCTGCACTCTTCGTTAAACCAGTAGCAGAGAACAGTGTTGGCAGAGAACACTGCTGGGCTAAGGACCCCCTTTGTGGAGAGACCTCTTCCTTGCTGATGCCTGAAGAGTGAACATGAATCAACTTAGTTAGAAAGGAGAAGAAGAGAATCATGGCATCCCTACAGTGCGGAAGGAGGCACGTTCTCCCCGTGTCTGCGTGGGTTTCCTCTGGGTGCTCCGGTTTCCTCCCACAAGTCCCACAAGATATGCTTGTTCAGTGGATTGGACATTCTGAATTCTCCCTCAGTGTACCCGAACAGGCGCCGGAATGTGGTGACTAGGGGATTTTCGCAGTAACTTCATTGCAGTGTTAATGTAAGGCTACTTGTGGACAGTAATGAAAATTATTATTATTACATCAGAGCTTGGAGCTCACAGCTAGTTTGGGGCTACTCATCTCATTTTAAAAAAATTAATTCATGGATGCGGGCCACGGTGGCTGGGCCAACATTTGTTGCCCTTGAACTGAGTGGCTTTCCAGATGATTTCAGAGAATTTAAGAGTCAGCCACATTGCTGTGTGTCTGGAGTCATATTTAGGTCCGACCAAGTAAGGATGGCAGATTCTCTTCCCTAAAGGCTGTGAATGAACCAGATGGGTTTTTATGACAATTGACAATGGTTTCACGGGCATTTTTAGACTTTTAATTCCAGAGCTTTATTGAATTCAAATTTACCATCTGCCCTGCCGGGATTTGAACCGGGTCTGATTGGTGTTGAAATGGGTATTTACACCGTACTATCCCACACAAGGTTCCAGATGTCGCACGTCTGAGATCACATCTTAGTCACCTCAATGTGGGTGCTGGTGTCACAAGTTGCAGCTGTGCAGTCTTACATTTCCCCAAGGTTTCAGATTCAGCCCATCACTGTCGGGTCCTTTAATTATTCTTGTCCTTAATGTTTCATTTCAGAAAGAAGACAAAGGGACCAATGGCTTTCGGGTCGAAAGTAATGGAGGAGACGAGGTAGGAGAGGTGATGTGGAACACAGCTCCAGCCCCCGCTGAGGATCAAGGGGAGCCAGAGCACGGGCAGGAGAGTCAGGAGGAGAGATAAAGACAATGGAGGCAATGTGAAATCGAAGAAATAGAAAATTTTCTATTTACAAATAAGGTCGAGGCAACATTGAGCACATCTGCGCTTACGAACACACGCAGGGGCTGGTTTAGCTCACTGAACTAAATCGCTGGCTTTTAAAGCAGACCGAGCAGGCGAGCAGCACGGTTCGATTCCCATACCAGCCTCACCGGACAGGCGCCGGAATGTGGCGACTAGGGGCTTTTCACAGTATCTTCATTGAAGCCTACGCGTGACAATAAGCGATTTTCATTCATTTCATTTCATTTCAGGAGAAGAAGTGGGCCATTCTGCCCCTTTAGTCTGCTCCACCATTTGAGAAGCTCAGAGAACATACAGTGCAGAAGGAGGCCTTTCGGCCCATTGACTCTGCACTGACCCACTTAAGCCCTCACTTCCACCCTTTTCCATAAACCCAATAACCCCTCTAACCTTGTTTGGACATTAAGAGCAATTTAGCATGGCCAATCCACCTAACCTGCACGTCTTTGGACCCCCATCAGACCCCCCATCAGACCGCCTATCAGACCCCCCGTCAGACCCCCCATCAGACGCCCCTATCAGACCCTCCCTATCAGACCCCCCTTTCCCAGTCTCTCTCCTGATCCTTTCCCAGTCTCTCTACTGATCCATTCCCAGTCTGTCTCCTGATCTTTCCCAGTCTCTCTCCTGATCCATTCCCAGTCTCTCTCCTGATCATATTCCCAGTCTGTCTCCTGATCCTTTCCCAGTCTCTCTCCTGATCCAATCCCAGTCTCTCTCATGATCCATTCCCAGTCTCTCTCCTGATCCTTTCTCAGTCTCCCTCCTGATCACATTCCCAGTCTGTCTCCTGATTTTTTCCCAATCACTCTCCTGATCACATTCCCAATCTCTCTCCTGATGTATTCTCAGTCTCTCTCCTAATCACACTCCCAGATTATCTCCTGATCCATTCTCAGTCTGTCTCCTGATCCACTCCCAGTCTCTCTCCTGATCCTTTGCCAGTTTCTCTCCTGGTCCTCTCCCAGTCTCTCTCGTGATCACATTCCCAGTCTCTCTCCTGACCTTTTCCCAGTCTCTCTCCTGATCCATTCCCAGTCTGTCTCCTGATCACATTCCCAGTCTGTCTCCTGATCCTCTCCCAGTCTCTCACCTGATCACATTCACAGTCTCTCTCCTGATCCATTCCCAGTCTCTCTCCTGATCACATTCCCAGTCTGTCTCCTAATCCTTTCCCAGTCTCTCTCCTGATCCTCTCCCTGTCTCTCTCCTGATCACATTCCCAGTTTCTCGACTGATCACATTCCCAGTCTGTCTCCTGATCCTTTCCCAGTCTCTCCACTGATCACATTCCCAGTCTCCTGATCACATTCCCAGTCTCTCTCCTGATCCTTTCCTAGTCGCTCTTCTGATCACATTCCCATTCTCTCTCCTGATCCTTTCCCAGTCTCTCTCTTGATTCTTTCCCAGTCTCTCTCTCCTGATCACATTCCAGTCTCTCTCCTGATCCTTCCAAGTCTCTCTCCTGATCACATACCCAGTCTCTCTCCTGATCACATTCCAAGTCTCTCTCCTGATCTTTTCCCAGTCTCTCCACTGATCACATTCGCAGTCTCCTGATCACATTTCCAGTCTCTCTCCTGATCTTTTCCTAGTCTCTCTCCTGATCACATTCCCATTCTATCTTCTGATCCTTTCCCAGTCATTCTCTTGATTCTTTCCCAATCTCTCTCCTGATCCATTCCAGTCTCTCTCCTGATCACATTCCAGTCTCTCTCCTGATCCATTCCCAGTCTCTCTCCTGATCCATTCCCAATCTCTCTCCTGATCACATTCCCAATCTGTCTCCTGATCCTTTCCCAGTCTCTCTCCTGATCATCTCCCAGTCTCTCTCCTGATCATATTTGCAGTCTTTCGACTTATCTCATTCCCAGTCTGTCTCCTGATCTTTTCCCAGTCTCTCTTCTGATCACATTCCCAGTCTCTCTCCTGATGTATTCTCAGTCTCTCTCCTAATCACACTCCCAGATTATCTCCTGATCCATTCTCAGTCTGTCTCCTGATCCACTCCCAGTCTCTCTCCTGATCCTTTGCCAGTTTCTCTCCTGGTCCTCTCCCAGTCTCTCTCGTGATCACATTCCCAGTCTCTCTCCTGACCTTTTCCCAGTCTCTCTCCTAATCCATTCCCAGTCTGTCTCCTGATCACATTCCCAGTCTGTCTCCTGATCCTCTCCCAATCTCTCACCTGATCCAATCCCAGTCTCTCTCATGATCCATTCCCAGTCTCTCTCCTGATCCTTTCTCAGTCTCCCTCCTGATCACATTCCCAGTCTGTCTCCTGATTTTTTCACAATCACTCTTCTGATCACATTCCCAATCTCTCTCCTGATGTATTCTCAGTCTCTCTCCTAATCACACTCCCAGATTATCTCCTGATCCATTCTCAGTCTGTCTCCTGATCCACTCCCAGTCTCTCTCCTGATCCTTTGCCAGTTTCTCTCCTGGTCCTCTCCCAGTCTCTCTCGTGATCACATTCGCAGTCTCTCTCCTGACCTTTTCCCAGTCTCTCTCCTAATCCATTCCCAGTCTGTCTCCTGATCACATTCCCAGTCTCTCTCCTACTCCTTTCCCAGTCTCTCTCCTGATCCTCTCCCTGTCTCTCTCCTGATCACATTCCCAGTTTCTCGACTGATCACATTCCCAGTCTGTCTCCTGACCCTTTCCCAGTCTCTCCACTGATCACATTCCCAGTCTCCAGATCACATTCCCAGTCTCTGTCCTGATCCTTTCCTAGTCGCTCTTCTGATCACATTCCCATTCTCTCTCCTGATCCTTTCCCAGTCTCTCTCTTGATTCTTTCCCGTCTCTCTCCTGATCAAATTCCAGTCTCTCTCCTGATCCTTCCCAGTCTCTCTCCTGATCACATACCCAGTCTCTCTCCTGATCACATTCCAAGTCTCTCTCCTGATCTTTTCCCAGTCTCTCCACTGATCACATTCCCAGTCTCCTGATCACATTCCCATTCTCTCTTCTGATCCTTTCCCAGTCATTTACTTGATTCTTTCCCAGTGTCTCTCCTGATCCATTCCAGTCTCTGTCCTGATCACATTCCAGTCTCTCTCCTGATCCATTCACAGTCTCTCTCCTGATCCATTCCCAATCAATCTCCTGATCACATTCCCAATCTCTTTCCTGATGTATTCTCAGTCTCTCTCCTAATCACACTCCCAGATTATCTCCTGATCCATTCTCAGTCTGTCTCCTGATCCACTCCCAGTCTCTCTCCTGATCCTTTGCCAGTTTCTCTCCTGGTCCTCTCCCAGTCTCTCTCGTGATCACATTCCCAGTCTCTCTCCTGACCTTTTCCCAGTCTCTCTCCTGATCCATTCCCAGTCTGTCTCCTGATCACATTCCCAGTCTGTCTCCTGATCCTCTCCCAGTCTCTCACCTGATCTCATTCACAGTCTCTCTCCTGATCCATTCCCAGTCTCTCTCCTGATCCATTCCCAGTCTGTCTCCTGATCACATTCCCAGTCTGTCTCCTGATCCTCTCCCAGTCTCTCACCTGATCACATTCACAGTCTCTCTCCTGATCCATTCCCAGTCTCTCCACTGATCACATTCCCAGTCTCCTGATCACATTCCCAGTCTCTCTCCTGATCCTCTCCCTGTCTCTCTCCTGATCACATTCCCAGTTTCTCGACTGATCACAGTCAAAGTCTGTCTCCTGATCCTTTCCCTGTCTCTCCATTGATCACATTCCCAGTCTGCTGATCACATTCCCAGTCTCTCTCCTGATCCTTTCCTAGTCGCTCTTCTGATCACATTCCCATTCTCTCTCCTGATCCTTTCCCAGTCTCTCTCTTGATTCTTTCCCAGTCTCGCTCCTGATCAAATTCCAGTCTCTCTCCTGATCCTTCCCAGTCTCTCTCTCCTGATCACATACCCAGTCTCTCTCCTGATCACATTCCAAGTCTCTCTCCTGATCTTTTCCCAGTCTCTCCACTGATCACATTCCCAGTCTCCTGATCACATTCCCATTCTCTCTTCTGATCATTTCCCAGTCATTCTCTTGATTCTTTCCCAGTCTCTCTCCTGATCCATTCCAGTCTCTCTCCTGATCCATTCCCAATCTCTCTCCTGATCACGTTCCCAATCTGTCTCCTGATCCTTTCCCAGTCTCACTCCTGATCATCTCCCAGTCTCTTTCCTGATCATATTCGCAGTCTCTCGACTTATCTCATTCCCAGTCTGTCTCCTGATCCTTTCCCAGTCTCTCTCCTGATCACATTCCCAGTCTGTCTCCTGATCCTTTCCCAGTCTCTCTCCTGATCCAATCCCAGTCTC